>NC_091303.1:4518002-4545502 GCF_038502225.1 Cherax quadricarinatus
ATTTTAGCTTCAGTCCCTGACTTTGTTAATATATGTCCATAATTTAATGTAATGTCTCCTAATTACCTACTAATATATAAAAAAAGAAATCATCATTTCACACGTAGCCAGCTTTAAAATATCACCAGGCTTCATTATCCGAAAATCCGCCTCAAATCCATCCCTATTGAGGATTGCGAAGCTCGTCCTGGAGAAGAAAGAAAAGACGAAATTCTCCCATTTGCATTCCTCACCTCTGGGGAGCGTCACACTCTGCGAAATTCATGGTTGTTTTTCCCAGTCATTGCAAGGGAAGGGTCCTGGCTGCTAGCATCATTGCTATGCTTAAAAATGGGAAAGAACTTCTCTTTTTACCAGGATTATTTTAACGCGAATGTCTGGATATTTATCTCAAGTTCATTTATATATATTTTTAAAGTGGTTAAGTTTTTTTATTCACACGTGTTTGAGATACAGGTGATGGTGATTATGGTTGTGGTGGTGATGATGGTGATGGTGGAGGTAGTAGTGATTGTGATGGTGTTGGTGGTGGAGGTGGTGGTGGTGGATGTGGTAGTCGTGACAGTACCTGTAGTGTTGGTGGTGGGGGTGGTAGTCGTGACTGTGGTGGCTGTGGCTGTGGTGGTGATGGTGATGCTGGTAAAAATAATGGTTGCAGTGATGATGATGACAGTATGGGGATGTAGATGGTGGTGGTGTTATTCGTGATGGTGATGCTAGTAATGGTGTAAACACACCGCTTACTGTACATCTGGAGAAGAGTTCACACGTTGCCTTACCGATCTACATGCAGTTACCAGGCTTTAAATCTTCAAGCCTATCAATTTCTCGTGCCAGAGCTTGTCGATCAATAGTGACAAGCGCGGAGGAGTATGTCACAAAATGTTTGACACGCAACTTTTACTTTTTCAAGACATGTAGAGAATACAACAGTTTTTTTTACAAGATTTACAGAGAACGTAGCAATTAGTTTTACAAGACGTGTAGCGAACATAACGAGAGTCGTAGTGAACTTGGCAAAACTAATAGTGAGCGTGACAAGACTCGTAGTGAACATTGCAAGATTTGCTCAGAACGTAACAGTTTCTTCACAAAAACACTCTGTGGTGCGGTTTTGAGTTTTTTTTTTTAAGTGGGGTGAAAATCCTACCATCACATCTTATGATTTGATTAATATTTTTTACTGTTTGGAGTGCAAAAATAATGGAAAGTTTTGATCACCTGTCTAAAATCCTCTGACTGGGTCATTATATAACTAAGACCTGCGTTGCCAGACATTTTTCACATTTCTCCTGAGAAATATATTATCTCCGAAGGAAGATAAATAAAAACGAGAAACTATAATAAGTTACAAAATGAATCCGAGCTGAAGTACGGTTTGAGTTGGAAAAAACTTATTGTATCAGTCTGAAATATTAACGTTTTCACTTATATGGTGAAAATTTATCTCTGAGATATACAATAAGATTGTCCACGTAAACAAAGTCCTTCAATATAACGTATTGCAGTATGGAGACAAAGAGAGCAATTTTAAGTATCCTTACAAGCATATATTTTTCAGATTTTTGTATTTTTATTTTTTATTCAAAGATACGAAAGAGTTATTCCATACATTAAAAAAGATGAATCAAGTGGAGTTAGTGCTCTAAACCAGCGCGTTTACAGAATAATCTCAATGTTAGGCATATATTTAGAATATAAATGAATATTTTGAATGGATAATATATGCGTAATTACCAAGCTGAGTGAGCAGGTGCTGGTTCCACCTCTTATTCTTCCGTATTCCTTCTATAGAACTTCTGTGTCCGTTTCTCAGTCTGTTCCTCGTTTCTTACAACTTTAAAGTGATGAAATTGTTTTCCGAAAACTCTAATTCCTTTCAATGACCTCCTGTCCTATCAGTGTCTGACGTAATCTGTGCCATGTACTATTTTATATGTCGTAATCATGTCTCTACTTGCTCTCCGCTCTTTCATCGTCACTCTCTGCCTGTGTCAGTCTGGAGCTGCGAATTTTTCGATAAATTATCGTAATTAATTGAATGTGGGATGGATTCCCAATAACATGTCACCTAAAAGGGATTTTTTAGTAGACCAACAATATTTACGTATTTTGAAAAATAGTGAAATTCCCAGCACTTTCGTGATTTCTCACAACAAAAATACATATTATAGACCATAAATACATACATAGAAATCAACTAAAAACGTGGCACAAAATCCTTCTCTTGTTCGCTCATATACCTAAACAAATAGGTAAATAAACAAGATGCGAGAAACAATCTTGGGCGAATAGGAATATAACTTCAAAACTTCTTTTCCTGCGCGTGATGCATCAGTCACGGGTGTCTGGAAGGAGGTCGTAGCCATGCCTGCCTGCTTCGTGGCAAACCTTTTCTGAGAGTCAGTGAATAAAGTACTCCTTCCCTTTAGCTGTGGTGAGAAAACGAAGGATGGTGAGGGAGGGGTGGGTGCGACCTAGGTCCCTGAGAGAAGACTGCATCCCCAACCTCCCTATCAAACTCAAAAAAGAAGGAAGGCGAGGGGAGAGCGGGTGAGTGGTCCTTTAAACTTAAAGTGAACTGAATCCTCAACCTCCCTACCGAGCCCAAGCTCCTCCCGAGATCGGAGGTCGAGGGGCAATTTCAGACCCTAGGACGCATCGGGCGAGGAATATCCAATACGAGTTTATATGTTGCAAATATTGCAGTGGGGGAGGAAGGTGAATTAGGAAGGAGTAGAGAGGACGAGAGTGAGAGAAGGAGAGGACAGATTAGGAAGGAGAAAGTGGAGGAGGGGAGACACTGTAGGAGAGAGAGTGGTGATGGAGAAAATGAGGAACGACAATGTAAGAGCTGAGAACATGAGTGAGCAGAGTGTGGAAGAAGAGAATGAGGAGGAATCTAAGACAAAACAGAATGAGAGAAAAGAGATTGGAGGAGAATGTGGAGAAGAGATGAAGGCAGAGGAGAGAGAGAGAGAGAGAGAGAGAGAGTAAGAACACAGGGAAGACAGATAACAGAAGACCTTATGGTCTGTTTCTACATTATCTGATGAGAGTAACTATACCACCGTCTAGTTAACTCTGCTTCTGTCTAGAGTCTAGACAGTAGAGGTCAGGATACTAAAACAGGATCTCCCCTCTTTTCACTGCCTCCTACAATACTGCCAACCTGAAGAATTCCCTGGAAAGAATTCCCACACTATACTCACTGCATTTAAACATATTCATGGGATGAGCATAAATAGAGTTTAAACTTGACACTGTTACTGCTGTAACAGTGTCAAAGGAAAAACGAATTAATGAACGAAAAACTAATTAATGAACACGTAAAAATTTTTGTTTCAGTATGTCTATGTACGTCAGGATTATTTTAATATACACTGTACAAGAAGTACAATAAATATAAAAATATCTTGCAAAAAAAAAAATAATACACTTGCTGTATATTATGGTTTCAAGTTCACAGTGACTAAAGAATCGCATATGTTTAATAAAGGATAAATTTAGGCACTCTGAATTTAGACATTACACATCTCGTGGTTATCTAGTTCCATACACTTCTCAGGTGAGTTTTCTGACTGTGGTGGAATACATGACGTGGGCTCCAGGCCCAGCTTGGTGACGTGGCTTATTGGGCACAATATATTTGCCAGACAAACATATTCAGTACTGATGTTTATTTAGAATAATACTAATTAACTTCAGGCTGAACTTAGATAGATTGGGTAGGATTATAACTTAATTTTTTTGCAACAAAGTTAGGCCGTTTGGTGACTGAGTTTAGGTGCAGATTTCAAAAAGAAAATAAAAGTGTTATTCATGAAAATCGTAAGTGAACTTAGAAAAAAGTTAGGTCAACATAACAAAGATCGGCTTGTAACCTAAAAGATCAACCAATCTGTGATGGATGTGTGGGGTTGCGGGCCACCAACGGCAACAGAATGGTTGACCAGGCAAGCACTAGACAAGCCTGACCCATGACCGGACTCCGGTAGCAGAAAAACTCTCGGAACTCACCAGAGGTATCTCAAAGGTATGTCTATACTTACACCTGCTTCTCCTGCTCACCTAATAGGGAAGAGGACCTTAGGACCTCAGTGGAAACGAGCCCCACTGCTTGGCTTTTGTGGTGGGTTATCCTGAGATAACAACCCTCCAGGGTTAGCAATCCCAGGAAACCTGCAACCATTTGTCAGTAATAAGTTTGATGACCGTCGGCTGGAGGATGGCTATAGCTGCCGGAAAAATTAAAATTGGTCATGTGGACTCACCTGTGTGTGGTTGCAGGGGTCGAGTCTCAGCCCTGACCCCGCTTCTTCAATAGACAGGAGACAGGAGTTGCCATTCGTTCCCTGTGCGTGTGTGTGTGTGTGAGAAAGAGAGAAAGAGAGAAAGAGAAAGGGAGGGAGAGAGAGAGAGAGAGAGAGAGAGAGAGAGAGAGAGAGAGAGAGAGAGAGAGAGAGAGAGAGAGAGAGAGAGAGAGAGAGAGAGAGAGAGGGAGAGAGAGAGAGAGAGAGAGAGAGAGAGAGAGAGAGAGAGAGAGAGAGAGAGAGAGAGAGAGAGAGAGAGAGAGAGAGAGAGAGAGAGAGAGAGAGAGAGAGAGAGAGGGAGGGAGAGAGACTCTGTGTGTGTGTGTTTCTTAGCAAATGCTTACCCATTTTGTATCCATTTATTTTTTTTATTTCCCATTCTTTATTATTTTTATTAATGTCTTTCTCTTTAATTATTTTGTAATTTTTTCCTCCTCTTTTTTAATTTCCCTTCATTTCTCTCTCTTGTATCACTCTATTCCTCTTATTTCACGTAACTCTTTCGAACACCTCTTTTTCACCCTCTCCTTCCCTCTCCTTTACCACATCCATCTTATTTATCGCCTGTCTTGTTAAATTCCTCACTTTAATCCCACCTCTTCCATTTATTCCCTCTTGCATTTATAATTCTCATTTCTGACTGTTGTGTCCCCTCTTTGTTATTCCCTTCTCTCATTGTTATTCCCTTCTCTCCCTGTAATTCTCTTTACACTGTTATTTCCTTCTCTCCCATTTTCCTTTCTCTCCCTGTTATTCCCTTCTCTCCCTATTACTACTCTTCCCTCGGTTATTTTCTAATCTTCGTGATTTCTTTCATTCTCCCCCAATTATTCCTTGATTATCTCTCTCATTTTAATTGCACAACCCTCTCTTACATCCCTCCGTTCCACCTTCTCCATGTTTGACTGTTAGTCTTGCTATCTATCTGTCTGTCTGTCTATCTGTCTGTCTGTCTATCTGTCTGTCTGTCTATCTGTCTGTCTGTCTGTTTGTCTGTCTGTCTGTCTGTCTGTCTCTCTCTCTGTCTCTCTCTCTCTCTCTCTCTCTCTCTCCATCCATGCCTCATGCTCGGAATCTTTCTTCTTGATCCCTATCATGCGTCTGACACTGTCATTTGCAGTACACTTTTGCTAAATCTTGCGTGATGGGCCTTGGCAGGTTTAGGGAGAGAAGAATGAGGAAGAGAAGGAGAAGGAGGAGGAAGAGGAGAATAATAATGAGGAGATAGTTGGTATGGATGAGGAGAAGAAAGTTGAGGACATGAATGAGGAGAATAATGAGGAGGAAGAAGAAAATGGAGAGAGAGAGAGAGAGAGAGAGAGAGAGAGAGAGAGAGAGAGAGAGAGAGAGAGAGAGAGAGAGAGAGAGAGAGAGAGAGAGAGAGAGAGAGAGAGAAAGAAGACTAATCAGATTTTACATTTCATACCGTGACAGATGATGCAAAAATAGTATAGCAGAAGGCTCTCTCACCTTCCACTTTTGAATCTGGTAACACTGCTCGACTAAAAAAAAAGGCTTTAAGACAGTCCATGCCGCATTGGAAAACATGTTAAGATTTAATAAGAAAGGTAACAGCAGAACCACAAAAAAACTACCACATTCATAGCAACTATAAATACTCCAGTAAATCCTAGTAGTACTACTACTGCTTTTACCTCTACTTCTAGTATTGCTACTAGCACTACTACTGCTATTACAGCTGCTTCTACTAATGCTACTATTACCACTACTACTAGTACTACTACTATTGCTACTACTACTACTACTACTACACTGCAGGTAATATTCACAGACTACTAAAACTATAGTTCGAAAACTTACGTCAGGACAGCAGTGGTCACTACCAGTGAGTTCAATATCTAGTCAACGACTACACTGAATTTGGTCAGCCCTGTACTGAAGACAAGACACAAGTACAGAGAAAGCTTCACTTGTGACGTCTCGCTCTATGTACTTAACGTCACTGATAAACCTATGCAGAAAACTGTATGCTGCTGCAATAAAAACTTGCTCTGCAGTTCTCGCTTTTTTATTATTACAGTAATCCCTTGTACAATTGTACATATACAGGTATTATATATAGTTGAACTTTATATAGCTCGGGGTCACAGAGTTCACTTTTGTGTACTGGCTTTATGCCATTAGTGATTGGCTCACAAATAAATGGAAAAAATGCAATAAATACTGGTTTATGGCACACACGAACAAACATGGAAGTAATAAAATAACATTTAAAATGAATATTGATTTTTCGGGCTCACGTTGAGGTTGAGCGGCAGTTTACAACTGGTCAAAGATCAGGACGCGATTAGCGAATGGGAGATGGAACCATCACCATTCCCTGCAATGATTGGCACACTTAAAGCGCTCAGTGGCATATGGTCTTGCAATAATAAGATCAGTACTAGTTTTAATTGTTAAGTTACTTGTCCAGCGTTGGCACCCTCGTGCCATAAGTTCATGAAATTAGAAGGACACCCAGTGGCGTGCAGAGGCCTGGAGATGCCAGGGGCCAACCCCCCGTCGCCCCCCCCCCTGCACGCCTCTGAGCACACCTAATTTCAGTTTTTGTGAGGCGCTGGTTTAGAAAAACATGTGATCAAACACTAGGACGTATTTATTAAAAAATATTTCAGTCCTGTGACCTTGAGATCACTTATTAAAGTTATCAAGGTCCCAAGACAGCCACGTAGTGTTTGCTCACCTGTCTTTCTAAACCAATTTCTCGGTATCTGTTACCAAGGTTTATAACATACGAGGCGTTAAACCCGTGCGTGTCACTCAGCGCAATGAGTGATGGAGGCTTTATCCTCCATCCACGAATCAGAAAGCTAGGCTAAGCTATTACTATCCGTTTGACAGACATTTTTAAAGAGAAACATTTTAATAGAGCAAAAGTATATAATGATAATTTTTGCTCGCTATAAAAATTCAAATCTAATTTCACCTGTAAAGAAGTACAGAATTCATCATCTCTCAGCCACTTTGCGAGCTTTTCATCAGAAGAATGAGAAAAACAGAGCGGGAAGAAGATTCATCAGCAACTCGGGCAGGACCAAACTAATGATACCTTCATGAAACCTGGAGAAACTTTCCAGAGGGAGGAAAATATTCTGCAGGAGGAGAGGAATTCTTACTGACGACGTCGGAGATCTCATCCTCTTCTACAATGTCTTATTTGCAAGCAATTATATTTATTAGGGCGCATTACCATAACATGGAACACGTATTGCCTCAAGAGTCTCTGCAAGCGAGCTAATACCGCCTTCATCATGGCCTCTCCCGAAATACGATGAAATGTAAATCAAAACCTGCTGACTCGACCGGAGAGGATGAGCTCGTACCAGTCCTTCCCCCTGTCCTCCTCAGCTCCAGCTCCTACCCTCTCGCTCATCCCCTGGAAGCTCTGGGTTCCTCCAGGTTCATAACTAATTCATTAAGGGAGTCAAACCTCCCAGTGGAAACTCGCAGGCAGCCAACCCGGAGTTTCTGAATCTTCCAGATTTACTGCCATTAAAATAATTGCCTCGGTAATGGACGAGGTTTAGGGAGGAGGCTGAATGGAGGAGAGGGAGAAGGGTGGGAGGTGGATTGGAAAGAGGAGGAGGCGATGAGAGATGAGGGAGAGGTACAGGAGTGGTTTAGGAAGGCGAATGAGGAACAGAGGTGACTTAGATTATGCGAAAAACGGATTAGAGGATCAACAGAAACAACCATAAACTTAGATTAAATAAATGTTTTAATTTGGATGAATTTGTCCAGTAAAAAAGTGACCCCCAAGACGACGAGTATCTTAAAAGGGTGTTAAAAATAAGATGTTTCGAAGGACTCGGAGAAGAGGGTGACTTTTCTAATGGCTGTGAGAAGGTTTGATCTGTGCAAAAGAGATGATGTTTAATGGATGGTGGCAAAAAATAGTGAAGAGCAAGTTGAGGGATGGTCAGATTTAAAGCGGGATGTGCAAGGAGATAAAAAAAAAACACTGAAAGCACGACTTGAAGCAGCTAGTGTTTCAGCCTCAGAAATAATTCATTTAGTCAGACAGAAGCATAACCTGTGACATGAGTTGTAAAGACTTACATGTCTAACCACACACACACACACACACACACACATACACACACACACACACACACACACACACACACACACACACACACACACACACACACACACACACACACACACACACACACACACACACACACAAAGAATTAAACACTAATGTTGATGGGAACACAGATAAAACAAATTAAGAAAAAGGGCACACAGGGAGATCACTATGAAAGTTTGACAGTAATGTTATTGGTTCCATGTTATCTTTCACATACACACTGAATAATATTTTTTATTCCAGGGCAAAACACAAAATAAACAAATAAACTTTAGAAATGTTTCATGATGTCCATTTGATAAGTAAGCGTTTGTTGCTTTATTTTTGTTATATGGAAAAATACATATAGACAGCAATATTCTATTTATATGCTCAAAGAATATTTTTCTTTTGAGGTGTTATTATATTTTCTTCTTTCGTAGCTGTATTTCAAATATTTTCCTGCAACGTTCTAAAACCACTGCCAACTACTCTCCTGATCAAGGTAGAGCATAATTAATAACCGCCCAATTAAAGCAAAGCAACTCCTACGGTTTTCATATCACCAACAATTGATACGTTTCCGGTGTCTAAGTGTATGAAAGTCTGCTAATCCGTGATGTCTGAGCGTATGACGGAAGACTACTAGCACCTAGTGCCTGGGTGTATGAACCGTTGCTTGACCTTGACGCTTCAAGTATGAAATAAATCCTTTCGGTTGTTCTCCAAGAATTATGTTGAAAACAATGTCATTAATCAGCAGCTCTTAGAAATAACTATATTGAATTTTCATTCCAAAATAAATTTCTAAGATACTGTGCATAAATCGTTGAGAAAGGTCACTGCTGCCTTACTGATTTCTACATCCGGAAACGATCGTTTAAATAACTTTATATCACCATGTGTCGGTTTTAATATTCTGGTACCAAGGACAATTTTGGCAGGAATCCAAAGCAGAAAGTCCCTGGTAATCTTCATGAATGCATCGGCGAATCTGTAATGAAAATAGCTTAAACATTGTAGGTTTTGATATCAATGATCCTAGATACGGTTCTTTTGAGTTAGACGGTAAGTTCCAGTGAGGCTGTTTATGCTTGCTTTGTGTACTGTTTGTATGGTGGACCTGTTTACTAGTGCTCCCATTATGTTTCACTTGATATTCGTAAAACAATTGGCCGTCATTCTACTAGACTCTAGTGGCATATAAATAAAGTAACACAGATGAGTTCACTAGCGATGCAATGTAATAAATAAATGTTATTTTTTTTATTTTGATAACTTCATTATCGATGTTTTCTCATTATCAATGTTTTCTCATTACCGATGTTTTCTCATTACCGATGTTTTCTCATTATCGATGATTTCTCATTGTTGATGATTTCTCATTACCGATATTTTCTCATTACCGATGTTTTCTCATTATCGATGATTTCTCATTGTCGATGATTTCTCATTACCGATGTTTTCTCAGTACCGATGATTTCTTATTGCCGATGATTTCTCATTACCGATGATTAGCCCTTGACTCTAGATATCATCTATCGTATCTATGGTTCGGGGTATTTTCGTACTGCCTGGATAATGTTTTATCCATGATCTGCCATCATCAAGCGACATATCTAATATACGTAGTGTTCCCACATAGCTTTTGACTCTTATTAACTTCTAGAACAAATTTAGGGAACAAAATAAAATTATGAATATAACTTCATAAGAACAATTTTTGGAGAAGAACTTTGTCAAGATAACTTCAAGGGAGCAGTTTTTGGAGGGAGAAAACTTGTGAAGATAATTTCAAGGGAGCAGTTTTTGGGGGGAGAAAACTTGCGAAGATAACTTCAAGGGAGCAGTTTTTGGAGGGAGAAAACTTACGAAGATAACTTCAAGGGAGCAGTTTTTGGAGGGAGAAAACTTACGAAGATAACTTCAAGGGAGCAGTTTTTGGAGAAAAGAATCTTACGAATATAACTTCACGAAAGCAATTTGAGGAAAACAAGAATCTCATGGAGATAACTTTAGGAGTGCAACTTTAGGAGAACAAGAGTCTGACGAGGATAACTTTAGAAAGGGCAACATTAAGCCAAGCACATCTTAAAAAGCTCTAAATATGTAAGAGAACAATTTTAGGTGAGTAACCTGAAAAAACACGACCGTACGAGACGATCAACTTTAAGAGCGCAACTTTAAGAGAACAGTTGGAAGAGAAAGACTTTAAGAAGAGCTCTTTTAAAGCCGCAGTGAAATCTTCAACCACAACAATTTCCAGAGCTGCTACAACAATTTTCGGAGCTGCTACAATAATTTCCAGAGCTGCTACAACAATTGCCAGAGCTGCTGCAACAATTTCCAGAGCTGCTGCAACAATTTCTAGGGCTGCTACAACAATTTCCAGAGCAGATACAACAATTTCTAGAGCTGCTACAACAATTTCCAGAGCTGCTACAACAATTTCTAGAGCTGCTACAACAATTTCCAGAGCTGCTACAACAATTTCCAGAGCAGCTACAACAGTTTCCAAAACGACAACAACAATTTCCAGAGCGACAACAACAACAACAACAACAACAACAACAACAACATTGTCATCAACAACATCAACATTATCATCATCCACAACAACAACAACAACAACAACAACATCATCATCAACAACAAGAACAACAACATCTTCGAAACTCAAAATAGTAGAAACTACAATGAGAAAAATGTTTCCAGTCATAATCCCAAAAAATATTTATTTTTCCTTGTGGTTTCGACTGCTCCGATGCGCTGCAGCAACTTCATGGAGATGTCTTTAGTAAAATATTATTGCTATATTTCTGGAGAAGCGCTAAACTCGTCATTCTTCGCCTAGGGAATGGGAGGTAATCAGTCTTGATCTGGGAAAGAAAGGTCCACGTCCTCATATCAAAAGTCCTTCACGGTCATCAAGGCACCCACTCTAAAGAGCCTTTATTGGTGAAGCTTTGCTTATCAATTTCATTGTTGTTGTATGAGGTAAAGTATAATGCAACAAGGACAGATGTATTCATTTTCAGCATATTTGTGTCCAGTGTTAGTTTGTATTTTATAGGTAGTGGTTGGAACAGAAACATGCAGAATTTGCTGCAAATATACAATAGTACGTAATTTGTATAGGTGGTGATGTCAGCATACTGCAGTAGCCAAAGATAAAGAAGATATCTTCATTGACGTGTCAGATAATTTGCCTGAAATGTACTGGATCAAAACAGCGTAATGACGAAAACAGTGAAGAAAAAAACCAACGTTGCAGAACTAGTTTGTTTTTATCATTGATGCAATGTTTCACTCAGCATAGAACTTTATTAAGTCTTGATCAATATCTACACTGTGAAAAACGTGCTAAACACTTTCTCGATTTACTGTGGATATATATATGCATATATATATATACATATATATATATATATATATATATATATATATATATATATATATATATATATATATATATATATATATATATATATATATATATATATATATATATATATATATATATATTTTCCAACAAGTTGGTCGTCTCCCACCGAGGCAGGGTGACCCAAAAAAGAAAGAAAATCCCCAAAAAGAAAATACTTTCATCATCATTCAACACTTTCACCACACTCACACATTATCACTGCTTTTGCAGAGGTGCTCTGAATACAACAGCTTAGAAGCATATACGTATAAAGATACACAACATATCCCTCCAAACTGCCAATATCCCAAACCCCTCCTTTAAAGTGCAGGCATTGTACTTCCCATTTCCAGGACTCAAGTCCGACTATAAGAAAATAACCGGTTTCCCTGAATCCCTTTACTATATATTACCCTGCTCACACTCCAACAGATCGTCAGGTCCCAAGTATCATTCGTCTCCATTCACTCCTATCTAACACGCTCATGCACGCTTGCTGGAAGTCCAAGCCCCTCGCCCACAAAACCTCCTTTACCCCCTCTTTCCAACCCTTTCGAGGACGACCCCTACCCCTCTTTCCTTCCCCTATAGATTTATATGCTTTCCATGTCATTCTACTTTGATCCATTCTCTCTAAATGACCAAACCACCTCAACAACCCCTCTTCTGCCCTCTGACTAATGCTTTTATTAACTCCACACCTTCTCCTAATTTCCACACTCCGAATTTTCTGCATAATATTTACACAACACATTGCCCTTGGACAGGACATCTCCACTGCCTCCAACCGTCTCCTCGCTGCTGCATTTACCACCCAAGCTTCACATCCATATAAGAGTGTTGGTACTACTATACTTTCATACATTCCATTCTTTGCCTCCATAGATAACGTTTTTTGACTCCACATATACCTCAACGCACCACTCACCATTTTTCCCTCATCAATTCTATGATTAACCTCATCCTTCATAAATCCATCCGCCGACACGTCAACTCCCAAGTATCTGAAAACATTCACTTCTTCCATACTCCTCCTCCCCAATTTGATATCCAATTTTTCTTTATCTAAATCATTTGATACCCTCATCACCTTACTCTTTTCTATGTTCACTTTCAACTTTCTACCTTTACACACACTCCCAAACTCATCCACTAACCTTTGCAATTTTTCTTTAGAATCTCCCATAAGCACAGTATCATCAGCAAAAAGTAACTGTGTCAATTCCCATTTTGAATTTGATTCCCCATAATTTAATCCCACCCCTCTCCCGAACACCCTAGCATTTACTTCTTTTACAACCCCATCTATAAATATATTAAACAACCATGGTGACATTACACATCCCTGTCTAAGACCTACTTTTACCGGGAAGTATTCTCCCTCTCTTCTACACACCCTAACCTGAGCCTCACTATCCTCATAAAAGCTCTTTACAGCATTTAGTAACTTACCACCTATTCCATGAACTTGCAACATCTGCCACATTGCTCCTCTATCCACTCTATCATATGCCTTTTCTAAATCCATAAATGCAATAAAAACTTCCCTACCTTTATCTAAATACTGTTCACATATATGCTTCAATGTAAACACTTGATCTACACATCCCCTACCCACTCTGAAGCCTCCTTGCTCATCCGCAATTCTACATTCTGTCTTACCTCTAATTCTTTCAATTATAACTCTACCGTATACTTTTCCTGGTATACTCAGTAAAATTATTCCTCTATAATTTTTACAATCTCTTTTGTCCCCTTTCCCTTTATATAAAGGGACTATACATGCTCTCCGCCAATCCCTAGGTACCTTCCCCTCTTTCATACATTTATTAAACAAAAGTACCAACCACTCCAACACTATATCCCCCCCTGCTTTTAACATTTCTGTCATGATCCCGTCAGTTCCAGCTGCTTTACCCCCTTTCATTCTACGTAATGCCTCACGTACCTCCACCACACTTACATTCTGCTCTTCTTCACTCCTAAAAGATGGTATACCTCCCTGGCCAGTGCATGAAATTACCGCCTCCCTTTCTTCCTCAACATTTAAAAGTTCCTCAAAATATTCTCGCCATCTACCTAATACCTCCACCTCCCCATCTACTAACTCCCCTACTCTGTTTTTAACTGACAAATCCATACTTTCCCTAGGTTTTCTTAACTTGTTTAACTCACTCCAAAATTTTTTCTTATTTTCATTAAAATTTCTTGACAGTGCCTCTCCCACTCTATCATATGCTCTCCTTTTGCACTCTCTCACCACTCTCTTCACCTTTCTTTTACTCTCCATATTCTCTGCTCTTCTTATAACACTTATGCTTTGTAAAAACCTCTTATAAGCTACCTTTTTCTCTTTTATCACACCCTTAACTTCATCATTCCACCAATCACTCCTCTTTACTCCTGCCCTCACCCTCCTATAACCACAAACTTCTGCCCCACATTCTAATACTGCATTTTTAAAACTATTCCAACCCTCTTCAACTCCCCCCCCCCACTACTCATCTTTGCTCTAAACCACCTTTCTGCCAATAGTCGCTTATATCTCACCCGAACTTCCTCCTCCCTTAGTTTATACACTTTCACGTCCCTCTTACTTGTTGTTGCCACCTTCCTCTTTTCCCATCTACCTCTTACTCCAACTGTAGCTACAACTAAATAATGATCCAATATATCAGTTGCCCCTCTATAAACATGTACATCCTGGAGCCTACCCATCAACCTTTTATCCACCAATATATAATCTAATAAACTAATTTCATTACGTGCTACTTCATACCTTGTATATTTATTTATCCTCTTTTTCATAAAATATGTAATACTTATTACCAAATCTCTTTCTACACATAGCTCAATTAAAGGCTCCCTGTTTACATTTACCCCTGGCACCCCAAATTTACCTACTACTCCCTCCATAACATTTTTACCCACTTTAGCATTGAAATCCCCAACCACCATTACTCTCACACTTGTTTCAAAACTCCCCACGCATTCACTCAACATTTCCCAAAATCTCTCTCTCTCCTTTACACTTCTCTCTTCTCCAGGTGCATACACGCTTATAATAACCCACTTTTCACATCCAATCTTTATTTTATTCCACATAATCCTTGAATTAATACATTTATAGTCCCTCTTTTTCTGCCATAGCTTATCCTTCAACATTATTGCTACTCCTTCTTTAGCTCTAACTCTATTTGAAACCCCTGACCTAATCCCATTTATTCCTCTCCATTGAAACTCTCCCACCCCCTTCAGCTTTGTTTCACTTAAAGCCAGGACATCCAGCTTCTTCTCATTCATAACATCCACAATCATCTCTTTCTTATCATTTGCACAACATCCACGCACATTCAGACTTCCCACTTTGACAATTTTCTTCTTATTATTCTTTTTAGTAATCTTTACAGGAAAAGAGGTTACTAGCCCATTGTTCCCGGCATTTTAGTTGACTTTTACAACACGCATGGCTTACGGAGGAAAGATTCTTATTCCACTTCCTCATGGATATAAAAGGAAAAGTAATAAGACCAAGAACTATTAAGATAAAATCAAAGAAAACTCAGATGAGTGTGTATAAATAAACGTGTACATGTATGTGTAGTGTGACCTAAGTGTAAGTAGAAGTAGCAAGACGTACCTGTAATCTTGCATATTTATGAGACAGACAAAAGACACCAGCAATCCTACCATCATGTAAAACAATTACAGGCTTTCGTTTTACACTCACTTGGCCAGACGGTAGTATATATATATACATATATATATATATATATATATATATATATATATATATATATATATATATATATATATATATATATATATATATATATATATATATATAGTATATATATATATATATATATATATATATATATATATATATATATATATATATATATATATAATACATATTTTATGAAGTAGAGGATAAATAAAGGTACAAGGTGTGATATAGCACGTAATGAAAGTAGTTTGTTAGATTATGTATTAGTGGATAAAAGGTTGATGGGTAGGCTCCAGGATGTACACGTTTATAGAGGGGCAACTGATATATCGGATCATTATTTAGTTGTAGCTACAGTTAGAGTAAGAGGTAGATGGGAAAAGAGGAAAATGGCAACAACAAGCAAGAGGTGAAAGTGTATAAACTAAGAGAGGAGAAAGTTCGGGTGAGATATAAGCAACTATTGGCAGAAAAGTAGGCTGGTGCAAGTATGAGTAATGAAGGGGGGGTTGAAGAGGGTTGTAATAGTTTTAAAAATGCGGTATTAGAATGTGGGGCAAAAGTTTGTGGTTATAGGAGGGTGGGTGCAGGAGGAAAGAGGAGTGATTGGTGGAATGATGAAGTAAAGGGTGTGATAAAAGTGAAAAAGTTAGCTTATGAGAGGTTTTTACAAAGCAGAAGTGTTATAAGAAGAGTAGAGTATATGGAGAGTAAAAGAAAGGTGAAGAGGGTGGTGAGAGAGTGCAAAAGGAGAGCAGATGATAGAGTGGGAGAGGTACTGTCAAGAAATTTTAATGAAAATAAGAAAAAAATTATGGAGTGAGTTAAACAAGTTAAGAAAACCTAGAGAACGAATGGATTTGTCAGCTAAAAACAGAGTAGGAGAGTTAGTGGAGGTATTGGGAAGATGGCGAGAATATTTTGAGGAACTTTTAAATGTCGACGAAGAAAGGGAAGCGGTAATTTCATGCACTGGCCATGGAGGTATACCATCTTTCAGGAGTGAAGAAGAACAGGATGTGAGTGTGGGGGAGGTGCGTGAGGCATTACGTAGAATGAAATGGGCTAAAGCAGCTGGAACTGACGGGATCATGACAGAAATGTTAAAAGCAGGGGAGGATATAGTTTTGGAGTGGTTGGTATTTTTGTTTAATAAATGTATGAAAGTACCTAAGGACTGGCAGAGATCATGTATAGTCCCTTTATATAAAGGGAAGGGGGACAAAAGAGATTGTAAAAATTATAGAGGAATAAGTTTACTGAGTATACCAGGATAAGTGTACGGTAGGGTTATAATTGAAAGAATTAGAGGTAAGACAGAATGTAGGACTGCGGATGAGCAAGGAGGTTTCAGAGTGGGTAGGGGATGTGTACATCAAGTGTTTACATTGAAGCATATATGTGAACAGTATTTAGATGAAGGTAGGGAAGTTTTATGCATTTATGGATTTAGAAAAGGCATATGATAGAGTGGATAGGGGAGCAATGTGGCAGATGATGCAAGTATATGGAATAGGTGGTAAGTTACTAAATGCTGTAAAGAGTTTTTATGAGGATAGTGAGGCTCAGGTTAGGGTGTGTAGAAGAGAGGGAGACTACTTCCCAGTAAAAGTAGGTCTTAGACAGGGATGTGTAATGTCACCATGGTTGTTTAATATATTTGTAGATGGGGTAGTAAAAGAAGTAAATGCTAGGGTGTTCGGGAGAGGGGTGGGATTAAATTATGGGGAATTAAATACAAAATGGGAATTGACACAGTTGCTTTTTGCTGATGATACTGTGCTTATGGGAGATTCTAAAGAAAAATTGCAAAGGTTAGTGGATGAGTTTGGGAGTGTGTGTAAAGGTAGAAAGTTGAAAGTGAGCATAGAAAAGAGTAAGGTGATGAGGGTATCAAATTATTTAGATAAAGAAAAATTGGATATCAAATTGGGGAGGAGGAGTATGGAAGAAGTGAATGTTTTCAGATTCTTGGGAGTTGACGTGTCGGCGGATGGATTTATGAAGGATGAGGTTAATCATAGAATTGATGAGGAAAAAGAGGTGAGTGGTGCGTTGAGGTATATGTGGAGACAAAAAACGTTATCTATGGAGGCAAAGAAGGGAATGTATGAAAGTATAGTAATACCAACACTCTTATGTGGGTGTGAAGCTTGGGTTGTGAATGCAGCAGTGAGGAGGCGATTGGAGGCAGTGAAGATGTCCAGTCTAAGGGCAATGTGTGGTGTAAATATTATGCAGAAAATTCGGAGTGTGGAAATTAGTAGAAGGTGTGGAGTTAATAAAAGTATTAGTCAGAGGGCAGAAGAGGGGTTGTTGAGGTGGTTTGGTCATTTAGAGAGAATGGATCAAAGTGGAATGACATGGAGAGCGCATAAATCTGTAGGGGAAGGAAGGCGGGGTAGGGGTCGTCCTCGTAAAGCTTGGAAGGAAGGGGTAAGGGAGGTTTTGTGGGCAAGAGGTTTGGACTTCCAGCAGGTGTGCGTGAGCGTGTTAGATATGAGTGAATGGAGACGAATGGTATTTGGGACCTGACGATCTGTTGGAGTGTGAGCAGGGTAATATTTAGTGAAGGGATTCAGGGAAACCGGTTATTTTTATAAAGCCGGACGTGAGTCCTGGAAATGGGAAGTACAATGCCTGCACTCTAAAGAAGGAGTTTGGGATATTGGCAGTTTGGAGGGATATGTTGTGTATCTTTATACGTATATGCTTCTAAGCTGTTGTGTTCTGAACACCTCTGCAAAAACAGTGATTATGTGTGAGTGAGGTGAAAGTGTTGAATGATGATGAAAGTATTTTCTTTTTGGGGCACCCTGCCTCGGTGGGAGACGGCCGACTTGTTAATATATATATATATATATATATATATATATATATATATATATATATATATATATATATATATATATATATATATATGTATATATATATGTATATATATATATATATATATATATATATATATATATATATATATATATATGTATATATATATATATATATATATATATATATATATATATATATATATATATATATATATATATATATATATATATATATATACACACACACACATATTTGTAACTGAACCCACATGAATACACTATCCTATATTTCTCTGATGAAAATCTTGCCTAAAGGGGTAAGAGAATCCCTGGAACGTAGCTCTAGAGTGGAGTCCAGAATCTGGAGTTCATTGCAACAACCTTCAAATTCTTACGCTCTGCTTCTTCCTCTCTTGATTTTTGTGTCTCAGATTCCGGCAACAAATCACAGATGGGAATTTTACTTTATCGGTGTACATGTCTGACCTGTCCTAACTAAAGTATTGACCTTGGCTAGGTTACATTAGGTTAGGCTAGGTTAGGTTAGGTTAGCTTAAGTTATGCTAGACTAAGTTAAATTTGGTTAGATTAAATTAGGTTTGGCGAGGATACGATGAGTTAGGTTAAGTAAAGCTATGATTGGTAATTTTAGGTCTGACTATGTTAGAATGAGTTAACCAAGGTTAGGTTAATTCATGTTAGGCTGTCGAGTCAGGTTGTGTTATGCTAGTATAGGTTGGGATACGTCAGGCAGAAGGCAGAGCAAAAGACGCATTATGACTGCTTATCATTACCCCCTCCATCCCTCGCCTGTGATGACCATTGAAGTCCATTTCGCATTCTTGTCTCCGGAAACTTGCTGATCCCTAGGAATTAACCCTCGTTCTTACCCTCCAAAAAATAGAAAAGACATGCATGGCGTCCGTCCTCCTCTAAATTTCTCTGAGGACGCTTGAGGGAAATATACTCTGAAGGTCACGGCGCCTGTGGAATAATAAAGAGGAGTAGGCGTGACGACCACGCCCGAGTCACTCCTGGAGGCGACAACACCGTTCGAGAAGCTGGTAAGGACGACAACGCTGCACACGAAGCTCCAAGGGACAAGTACCGTGCAAGAAGCTGTGAGGGACGACAGAACTGCGTAAGCCGCTGGTAGGGACGATAACACAGCCAAAGTCGCTGGTAGGGACGTAAGTATAGCCATGAGGCACTTACTAAAGCTGCTGATAGGGACAACACAGCCTGAACCACTGTCAGGAACGACAACACCACTTTATTGAGCTCTCTCGGAATTATTATCGTGTACTGACGCCAACAGTATATTAATAATGAGAGATAGATAGATAGATAGATAGATAGGTAGATATATATATATATATATATATATATATATATATATATATATATATATATATATATATATAGATAGAGAGAGAGTGAGAGAGAGAGAGAGAGAGAGAGAGAGAGGGGGGGGGGAGAGAGCGCGATCAGAAAACTTTAAAATCCCAGCTTAGGCTATCTGCTGAGGACTATCTTCTATATGCAGTAATCTCTCAAGTATTTTCTAAGGGTAAAATGCAAAAATAGAAAAGCCGAAGGGTCTCTGCACTCTTCACTCCCTCCAGTCGCTGCCGGCATGAACTGAAGAAAAATATTCCGTACCAGACTGACAAAATGGCATATTGAAAAAGAATGGCATGGAATTACAGAAGAGACAGATGTGGATGGAAATCATAAGATACAAACTACCTGGACATTTTAGTGCTGTTTCTGTTTCAACTACTTACCTTACTCCACTGCTACCCAGAGAGCTGTATCTACCAGTACTTCTACTCCTAATTATCATTAGTTCTGCTTCTGGATACTGTTGTGCAGGTGGAGTACAACTGTGACTACCACAGCCACCGCCACTACCTCTACCACTATTAATATTAACTTGGGTGGCTCATTGTCAACTGTTCGCCCTGATGTAGTACTGAATATCAGGAATCTCTGCTATAGTTTCCTCCAGCACAGTATCCAGCTGAATCCTAAGTTTACAAAGTGCTTGTCTATCTGGTTCTTGACTGACTGTATTGCCTTACAGAGTCAGCGGTACATTGTTCCATTCTGCTACAACTCTGCATAAAAATAAAAAAGAAAATTCACACACGTTCTTGTCGAATCTCTTGCCTCGAAATCTCATGTCATTGTTTCCAGTTATTGGCACATAAAATAGTTCCTTCTGCTTGAGAGTTTCAACGCTATTTAGTATCTTAATGTTCTGAATGAAGTCTGGTAGTGTCTGTTTCTGAAGAGGGAGAAAAAGTTAAATGCTATGAATCTTTCCTCAAATCTGTTGTTTCTTAGTGATGGTACAAGATTAGTTGCCCTTCTCTATACCCTCTCTGGTCTATCTTCATCTTCATGAACGGCTTAATCAAGATGCAATCTAGCAAGTGTATTATAGTGTACCCGAAATTTATAGCTATGAAATTTAGCAGTCAGTTGGGCTTGCTGCTGAGAGATAGGTATAATTTGATACTTTTGAGGACGTTGCTTATGATTACTCCAGGGTTCTGTTCCTTTCCTGTTTTGGTTATTTTACTGACAAACTTTTTTGTATTCATATATGAGATTACTAAATGCAAAGTACATTACATTGCAAATGTCATCTCTGCAGACCATTTTCTATGTCTAAGATTTATTCAATCTCTCTGAATACTCAAACAATCTGCTTTGGAGAAGAGACAGTGTGTGTGAGAAACAAAGATAGCGAGAGAGAGAGAGAGAGAGAGAGAGAGAGAGAGAGAGAGAGAGAGAGAGAGAGAGAGAGAGAGAGAGAGAGAGAGAGAGAGAGAGAGAGAGAGAGAGAGAGTTATGTACAAGGCCAATATTGTCAAAGTACCACACTTGGATCCACTTCGAGGACAGCGTGAAACAAGCTTTTATGCCACAAGACGGGCAGAAAGCAGCAACTTCACTCTGGCTGTACCCTTCTCCAAAACATCACTCCATCTGAGATCATTTATCCCCAGGATGACTCAAGTATGGAACACATTCGTACAGCATTATGATGTCAACGAGATAAAGTCAGTTGATCAAATGAAAATGCTGGCCCACAGATGGCTCCAACTTCATCCTGTTCCCTACTTGTATGTCTCATAACAATAAAATGCTTTCAAATGAGCTGATGTAGGTAACAGCTCTTAGCTTGCCAATAAAGTTAGGAATCCTTAATCTGTAAATAGCTTGTCAATAAAGCTAGGGATCCTTAACCTTGTCAAACCCTGTGTAAAAAAAAAAAATAGCTGTTTAAGAAGTGATCCCTATTATTAACCTGAAGGATAGTTTCCAGGCCAAGTTTCAGGTACAAACTATATAAAATGCAACGTTAATTATTGTCAGTGGGCTGGCTGTGGGTGTGACTGTTAGAGAAGAAGTGGGCGGCGGTGGGTGAGAGAGTATGGGTGTGGCGGATGTGAAGCGTCCTCGCCCAGGAAGTACAAGGGACGCGCCTCTTCCAGGATATACTAGATACATAGTTAATCTATATGCATACGACAGTCAGATTTTAATTATATTAATGTTATATTAATTATAACAGTTATAGATGTATATTCCTATCGTTCCTCAGATGGAGTAGTAATGAAGGTAGATTCTAGATACACAGTATGTATATTGTTCATATTGCTATATAGTGTATACGGGTTCGAACCTCACCCGTTCTGTGGTTTGATTAACATACTGTTATAACATGTGATTCTGTCATTGCTTTCCACAGTTTCCCTTCAAGATATTTCTTCATTTGGGTCTTGATCTGGTTAAATAATATTATCCAGATCTGTGCAGCTGTGTAAATGAGGGTCTCTCGTGCCTGGCTTTGTACACTGGATATTTCAAAGTTGTGTTCACTTTCCATAGTACTATGTTGATTTTGTTTCCTAAATCTATCAGGGTTTGTGGACAAGTAGAATCGGACATTAATTGTTGGGAATTCTGTAGACATGATTTAATTTTAGCTGCTCTACTGCATCTACCACCTGTAACATCTCTCTATTTGTAGAATTTCCTGGAAGTGGTATGTAGGGAATCATCAACCTACATTATTAGTAATCTAGACCTCATCATTAGTATTTGACCCTCATTATGAATCATTATTCATTATTTGCTCAGCTTCATCATTTGTGTTATAGCCACATTATTAGTGATTCATATCTCATTATTAGCAATTATTAGTCCAAACCTCATTGTAGTTGTCCACATATCATGATTACCAGTCAATGCCTCGTCATTGGTAGATTAAACATCGTTACTAGTAGTCTAGACCCCACCATTAACAGCAAAGCTTGAAAATAAATGGTATAAAATACCGACACAATGGAAACATAAACACATATGCAGTTTAATGTGATCCTTTAATGGCGACGTTTCGTCCACACAGTGGGCTTTTCCAAGATCTGTTTGTGACTTGAAAAAGCCCACTGTGTGGGCGAAACGTCGTCAATAAAGGATCCATTAAACTGCATATGTGTTTATGTTTCCAACAGCAAAGCTTAATTATTAATAGGAGAGAGCTCACAATACGTTATCTAGACCTCACCATTAAGCAACAAATTCGGAAAATTTTGAACGTCCGTAGCAAATAAAAATAAAGATAACCAAAGCTTCATTCTTTATCTGAACGAACCCCAAAATCTACAGTTCAGACGCATACATTTTTGTACTCAGCGGTCAAAGCCGTGTGGATTGACGTCTGACTCTTTCCCACTCTCAAGTAATGTTTCTTTCTGTTGTAGAAACTCGAGGAGGTCAATGAAGCTAACAATAGCAAGGTGTGGATTACAGTTTGCAAAACCTAAGGGTCGCCTGGATTTTACCGCCTTAAAACAAATTCGTGTAGAAAATGGGCCGAAGTTCGGGCAAGTTGTGTTCCCTAATGACCTCTAAATATTTAACGCCTCTTGACGTCGCATTTCTCCGGGTTTCTAGTAATTTCTCAAGGATATTGATGCCTCCAAAGTCCCCCATTACAGCATATAAACAAACTGGAGAACCTTGCACTCTTGCAGCACACATCTCCAAATTATATACTCGAAAGCCAAATAGGATCTATATTTCTTCAAGAAACGCTCCCTTAAGTGAAAAAGGATTGTAATGTGTTGGAAAATAACATGCTTTTAGGAGAGGGTCCTCCTGGTTCTATTCATTTTCCTCCTCTTCTTTCTCCTCCTCTTCATTTTCTTCTTCTTCTTGTTCTTGTTCTTGTTCTTGTTCTTGTTCTTGTTCTTGTATTTCTTCTTCTTCTTCTTCTTCTTCTGCTTCTTCCTTATCATTCTCTTCATCCCTCTCTCCTTCCACCACACCGTTGCTTGGGTTGTGGGTAGCTTATATACCTTTAATGAATTATCCGTAAAAGACGAAATATTTTACCAACTCGAAGTCAGACTGAGAGTAAATGAAAGTTAACAATGTTTACTCAAGCTGCCTCTTTGATCGGTTCGTAAAATAGTAGGTAGAAAGCAAATATGAGAAATTCCACAAAAGGCTTTTAGAGCCTAACATCGAGGGCTTTAAATCTTGTACGGCCCACTGGAAGCGGTGAATTATGGGCATACAGAGACCGCGGAAGGGAAGGGGTAAGGGGGGATGGGTTTGTTGGTGGGGAGGGAATGGAGTGGGAGATAAAAACGACGAGGTAGGTGGAGGGATCCAGGGAGTAAAGGAGTGGACGGGGGAACAGGGAGTGTAAAAACGTGGGGAACAAAAGGTGGCGGTGAAAATGAAGGAGATAAAGATGAAGAAAGTGAAGATGGATTGCTGCACAAGACTTAAGATCTCGCGACCCGAACAGGTAAATTTACGGCTGCCAGAAACAGAATGCTGGTGCCGGAGTTAACCATGGTAGCGAGTCGAGCACAAAAGCCCATGGTTGAACCTTGGGGAGAATGACACATTCAAATCTACTCTTCTTCTCGGTCGATGAATGTTGTCCTGGTTAATGCATAATGTTGTGAAATAGTGAGTGCGTTCTCCCATTTAATATCAGTAAAAGTATACAGACGTATGGGAGAGAGAACTTGTCCTTCCTGCACTTCCCTGGGATAAAACCCGTATCTTACGTATCTTAAGTAACAGTGAGAATGTATTGTTACATATTAATTAATTTAATAAAAAATACGGAATGCAATCCTGCTTATATATAATTCATAAAAAAGAGCATGTGCAATGTTTCGTAAACTTGATTGAATACTTAATCGATTGATCAGAAAGCCTGCCATTCCTCGAGGCTCAAAAAAAGCCATAAAGATGGTGTCAGAAGATAGGTAGACTGTGCTGGAGTATTTATTCTTCGTCTTCTCCAGTTCTTAAAGTTATATCCTGCCTCTGTTGTGCTCAGTGATTTATTTTAATATTATATTGAGAGCTGAATGACTCTCTATATTTCAAGTGAAATGTAATTTATTTCATAAAATTGTTTAACCCACGTGGGTTAATCAGCACTACGAATGGTGTAGGATGATTGTCTGTTTTGTAATCACCGCCCGATCTCTGACTAGTCAGACTGTTGGTGATCGCATATATTTCAAGCGAAGACTTAGGAGTGGTGTATGCTACAGCAGCCTGACTCTTCACGCAAGGATACAGTCGATACACTTCACAATCTCCCCTATCCAATTTTAAAAAAAAAAAAAAAAAAAAAAAAAAAATTATAATCTCCAAGTGTAACTAAATTTGTTTCATTATAACTTCATTCAGAAGAAATCTCTCCATGCAGGGGACATTTCATGGTATTTTATGTCAGGAGAAATGACAACATTTCTCCTAACTAGTTGTTGATGATTCACTTCGTGTGGCTTTTGTTCATTTGATTAAGGCTTTTCAGCTATCCCGGTCTTCCTCGTAAAACATAAACTATCATACCATCACATGTGATGACAGTCCTCATTTAAAAAAAAGAAGTGTAACCACGCAGTAGTTTCCACGGAATGAGAGGATGATTGTCTTTAACTCCGAGAAGCGTCGTCTTGCGAGGATTTAAATACCCTAGAGTCTAAGCATTTCTCAGAATCCTACCGACGAGGTGTACTCTATGTTTTGTTAATTTTTGTCGTCTATGTTTCTGTGACATGGTTGGTTGGTTGGTTGGTTGGTCGGTTGGTTGGTTGGTTGGTTGGTTGGTTGGTTGGTTGGTTGGTTGGTTGGTTGGTTGGTTGGTTACTTGATGGCTGGGTGCTTGGTTATTTGGTTACTTTGTTGCTTGGTTACTTGGTTGGCTGGTTGCTTGCTAGCTTGCGTGGTTGTTTGGTTGGTAAGTCGGTTGATTGGTTTGCTGCTTGATTGGTTGGTTAGGTTATTCAGGCTGCTTTTCCCAGTGCAATAAAAATCGAGAAATACTTTATTTCCTACATAAAGAGATTGAGAGAGAGAGAGAGAGAGAGAGAGAGAGAGAGAGAGAGAGAGAGAGAGAGAGAGAGAGAGAGAGAGAGAGAGAGAGAGAAATTTGACTCCAAACTAACCATGAAGAACCATGTTGTAAATCTTGCAAACAAGGCAGCCAGGAAGCTTACAGCACTTCGCCGTATCTCGCATCTGCTTGACAGTAGGGGTTGCAAGATACTGTACGAGGCACAAGTACGCTCACACCTTGAGTATGCTCCACTTTCTTGGTTTGCCTGTCCCCCCTCTCATCTGCGACTGCTTGACAGAGTAGAGAACAGAGCAAGACGTCTCATCTCTCGCCTGGACCCATCCTGGATGGATCTGTCATTTCAGCAGAGCCTTCAACATAGGAGGGATGTGGGTGGCCTTACTGTTATGTACAAGGCCAATATTGTCAAAATACCACACTTGGATCCACTTCGAGGACAGCGCGAAACAAGCTTTTATGCCACAAGACGGGCAGAAAGCAGCAACTTCACTCTGGCTGTACCCTTCTCCAGAACATCACTCCATCTGAGATCATACATACCCAGGATGACTCGAGTATGGAACACATTCGTACAGCATAATGATGTCAACGAGATAACGTCAGTTGATCAAATGAAAATGCTGGCCCACAGATGGCTCCAACTTCATCCTGTTCCCTACTTGTATGTCTCATAACAATAAAAATGCTTTCAAATGAGCTGATGTAGGTAACAGCTCTTAGCTTGCCAATAAAGTTAGGAATCCTTAACCTGTAAATAGCTGTCAATAAAGCTAGGGATCCTTAACCTTGTCAAACCCTGTGTAAAAAAAAAAAAAAAAAAAAAAAAAAAAAAAAAAAAAAAGAGAGAGAGAGAGAGAGACAGAGAGAGAGAGAGAGAGAGAGAGAGAGAGAGAGAGAGAGAGAGAGAGAGAGAGAGAGAGAGAGAGAGAGAGAGAAATATTTTTAAAGTTGTAGTGTGCCCTGGTGGGTAAGAGAAGGTAATAGGGTGGCAGTATTACAGGGCAGGAAGCAGAAGGCTGGTAGCAGCAGCAGCAACAACAGCAGCAGCCAAGGCAACAAAAGAGCCACAAGACTCTGGCAAGCACCATGAAAGAGCTGTGCGTCTCTAAGGCGGCCCCACAGCTTGTTAGTTGGAGGAGAGCGCTGGAGCCGAGCTCCAGGCCTTGTGGGTGATGCGCTTCAATAGGAGGGAAGGAGAGAGGAAGAGAACGAGGCAGGGAGCACTGGGAAAAGCTAGAGAAATGAAGGTGATGATGTAGCAAATGAATGGAAGAGAGGAAGGGGAGAAAGAGGGGATTAGAGTGAGATGAGGGGAAGATGGGGAGGAGAATAAGAGGTGAGAGCTTTTGGGAAATGAAGATGTTATGGTTGATAAAATAGGTGTCTTAATGTTTTGTGCTAGAATTTTCTAGTTTGGTAACCTAGAATTCCGTTTGCTTTTTCTGGTTGGTTGGATGGTTGATTGGATGGTTGATTGGATGGTTGGTTGGATGGTTGGTTGGATGGCTGATTGGATGGTTGGTTGGATGGTTGGTTCAATGGTTGTTTGGATGGTTGTTTGGATGGTTGGTTGGATGGTTGGTTGTTTGGTTGCTTGGATGGCTGGTTGGATGGTTGGTTGGATGATTGGTTGTATGGTTGGTTGATTGGTTGTTTGGATGGCTGGTTGACTGCTTGCTTGCTTGCTTCGTTACTTGG
>NC_091303.1:4550502-4563002 GCF_038502225.1 Cherax quadricarinatus
CAAACTCCACCCCCCCAGCAACCACCCATAGTTCCTTATCAGGTCTCCCACTTCCCCAACCCACAATATAACCCCCAGACCACAGTCTTAGAAAAGTTGAAGGTGTGGTATACAAATACAGATGGAATAATAAATAAGTATGAGGAGTGGCATGAAAGAATCAAGGAGACATCCCCAGACATAATAGCACTCACAGAAACAAAACTCACCAGAATAATAACAGATTCAATCTTTCCATCCAGATATCAAATCCTCAGGAAAGACAGAGGGAGGAGAGGGGGAGGAGGAGTTGCACTGCTCATTAAAAACCAATGAGGTTTTGAGAAAATGGAAGGAATGGATGGCACGAGCGAAAGGGAAAACTTAGTAGGAACAATCCAGTCTGAGGGACATAAGGTGATAATTGCAGTAATATACAACCCACCACAGAACTGCAGGAGGCCACGAGAAGAATATGATGAGAGCAACAGATCAATGGTCGACACACTAGCTGAGCTGGCCAGGAGAGCACACATGGGGGGAGTAAAGTTACTAGTTATGGGGGATTTCAATCACAAGGAGATTGACTGGGAAAACCTGGAGCCCCATGGGGGTCCCAAAACATGGAGAGCCAAGATGATGGATGTGGTACTGGAAAACCTCATGCATCAACATGTTAGAGACACTACCAGAGAGAGAGGAGAGGATGAACCAGTAAGACTGGACCTTGTATTCACCTTGAGTAGTTCGGACATCGAGGATATCTTGTATGAAAGGCTCCAGGGAGCTAGTGATCATGTGGTTCTGTGCTTCGACTACATAGTTGAGCTCCAAGTGGAGAGAGTAGCAGGAATAGGTTGGGAAAAAACAAACTACAAAAGGAGGAGCTACTCAGGCATGAGGAACTTCCTTCAAGACATTCAGTGGTAGAGGAAACTGACAGGAAAACCAGTACAAGAAATGATGGACTATGTGGCAACAAAATGCAAGGAGGCAGAGGAGAGGTTTGTTCCCAAGGGAAACAGAAATAATGGAAAGAACAGAACGAGTCCTTGGTTCACCCAAAGGTGTAGGGAGGCAAACACTAGGTGTACTAGAGAATGGAAAAGGTACAGAAGACAGAGAACTCAGGAAAATAAAGAGATTAGCCGAAGAGCCAGAAACGAATATGCACAGATAAGAAGGGAGGCTCAGCGACAATATGAAAATGACATAGCATCGAAAGTCAAGACTGACGCGAAGCTGTTGTACAGTCACATCAGGAGGAAAACAACAGTCAAGGACCAGGTAATCAGACTGAGGAAGGGTGATGGGGAATTCACAAGAAACGACCGAGAGGTATGTAAGGAGCTTAACACGAGATTTAAAGAAATATTTACAGTGGAAACAAGTAGGACTCCAGGAAATCAGAACAGGGGGGTACACCAGCAAGTGCTGGATGAGGTACATATAACTAAAGAGGAGGTGAAGAAGCTGCTATGCGAACTTGACACCTCAAAGGCGGTGGGACTAGACAACATCTCTCCGTGGGTCCTTAAAGAGGGAGCAGAGATACTGTGTGTGCCATTAACAAAGATCTTCAACACATCATTTGAAACTGGGCAACTCACTGAGTTATTGAAGATGGCAAATATAGTCCCAATTTTTAAAAAGGGAGACAGACATGAGGCACTAAACTACAGACCTGTGTCACTAACGAGTATAGTATGCAAGGTCATGGAGAAGATCATCAGGAGGAGAGTGGTGAAGCACCTGGAAAGAAACAAGTGTATAATTCACAACCAGCACGGCTTCAGGGAGGGAAAATCCTGTGTCACAAACCTACTAGAGTTTTATGACAAGGTGACAGAAGTAAGACAAGAGAGAGAGGGGTGGATCGACTGCATTTTTTTGGACTGCAAGAAGGCCTTCGACACAGTTCCTCACAAGAGGTTACTGCAAAAGCTAGAGGATCAGGCACACATAACAGGAAAGGCACTGCAATGGATCAGAGAATACCTGACAGGGAGGCAACAACGAGTCATGGTACGTGGCGAGGTGTCAGAGTGGGCGCCTGTGACAAGCGGGGTTCCACAGGGGTCAGTCCTAAAACCTGTGCTGTTCTTGGTATATGTGAACGACATAACGGAAGGGATAGACTCAGAAGTGTCCTTGTTTGCAGATGATGTGAAGTTAATGAGAAAAATCAAATCGGATGAGGATCAGGCAGGACTACAAAGAGACCTGGACAGGCTACAAGCCTGGTCCAGCAACTGGCTCCTTGAATTTAACCCTACCAAATGTAAAGTCATGAAGATTGGGGAAGGGCAAAGAAGACCGCAGACACAATATAGTTTAGATGGCCAAAGACTGCTAACCTCACTCAAGGAAAAAGATCTGGCGGTGAGCATAACACCGAGCATATCTCCTGAGGCGCACATCAATCAGATAACTGCTGCAGCATACGGGCGCCTGGCACACCTACGGATAGTGTTCCGATACCTCAGTAAGGATTCGTTCAAGACTCTGTATACCATTTACGTCAGGCCCATACTGGAGTATGCAGCACCAGTTTGGAATCCACACCTAGTCAAGCACGTCAAGAAATTAGAGAAAGTGCAAAGGTTTGCAACAAGACTAGTCCCAGAGCTACGGGGATTGTCCTACGAAGAAAGGTTGAGGGAAATCGGCCTGACGACACTGGAGGACAGAAGGGTCAGGGGAGACATGATAACGACATATAAAATATTGCGCGGAATAGAAAAGGTGGACAAAGACGGGATGTTCCAGAGAAGGGACACAGACACAAGAGGTCACAATTGGAAGTTGAAGACTCAGATGAATCAAAGGGATTTTAGGAAGTTTTTTTTCAGTCATAGGGTAGTCAGGCCTAGAAAGTGACGTAGTGGAGGCGGGAACCATACATAGTTTTAAGGTGAGGTATGATAAAGCTCCTGGGGCAGGGAGAGAGATGACCTAGTAGCAATCAGCAAAGAGGCGGGGCCAGGAGCTATGACTCGACCCCTGCAACCACAAATAGGTGAGTATACACATACACACACACACACACACACATACACACACACACACATACACACACACACACACACACACTCGCACATACACACACACACACACACACACACATACACACAAAAACACACACACACACATACACACACACACACACATACACACACACATACACACACACACACACATACACACACACACACACACATACACACACACATACACACACACACACACATACACACACACATACACACACACACACACATACACATACACGATTAGTGCAGAAGCAAGAGCATCAGGCGCATATAACAGGAAGGGCACTGCAATGGATCAGAGAATACCTGACAGGGAGGCAACAACGAGTCATGGTACGTAATGATGTATCACAGTGGGCACCTGTGACGAGCGGGGTCCCACAGGGGTCGGTCCTAGGACCAGTGCTATTTTTGGTATATGTGAACGACATGACGGAAGGGTTAGACTCAGAAGTGTCTCTGTTTGCAGATGATGTGAAGTTAATGAGGAGAATTAAATCTGATGAGGACCAGGCAGGACTTCAAAGAGACCCGGACAGACTGGACACCTGGTCCAGCAAATGGCTTCTCGAATTTAATCCTGCCAAATGCAAAGTCATGAAGATAGGGGAAGGGCACAGAAGACCACAGACAGAGTATAGGCTAGGTGGCCAAAGACTGCAAACCTCACTCAAGGAGAAAGATCTTGGGGTGAGTATAACACCGAGCATGTCTCCGGAAGCACACATCAATCAGATAACTGCTGCAGCATATGGGCGCCTGGCAAACCTGAGAACAGCATTCCGATACCTTAGTAAGGAATCTTTCAAGACACTGTACACCGTGTATGTCAGGCCCATACTGGAGTATGCAGCACCTGTTTGGAACCCGCACTTGATAAAGCACGTCAAGAAACTAGAGAAAGTACAAAGGTTTGCGACAAGGTTAGTTCCAGAGCTAAGGGGAATGTCCTATGAAGAAAGATTAAGGGAAATCGGCCTGACGACACTGGAGGACAGGAGGGTCAGGGGAGACATGATAACGACATATAAAATACTGCGTGGAATAGACAAGGTGGACAAAGACAGGATGTTCCAGGGAGGGCACACAGAAACAAGAGGCCACAATTGGAAGTTGAAGACACAAATGAGTCAGAGAGATAGTAGGAAGTATTTCTTCAGTCATAGAGTTGTAAGGCAGTGGAATAGCCTAGAAAATGACGTAGTGGAGGCAGGAACCATACACAGTTTTAAGACGAGGTTTGATAAAGCTCATGGAGCGGGGAGAGAGAGGGCCTAGTAGCAACCGGTGAAGAGGCGGGGCCAGGAGCTAGGACTCGACCCCTGCAACCACAAATAGGTGAGTACAAATAGGTGAGTACACACACACACACACACACACACACACACACACACACACACACACACACACCTGCTAACTAGATAGATTAATGTTAATTTCGAATTTACACTTATCACAAAAAAATCTGAAAATAAAATAGCACGACTTTTCGTGCATTCCAACCCTGATTGTTGTTTGTTCTAGACGAACAAAAACATTGTCCAGTTTGTGGGTTAGTTTGAGGGTTAGTTTGTGGGTTAGTTTGTGGGTTAGTTTGAGGGTTAGTTTGTGGGCTAGTTTGTGAGTTAGTTTGTGGGCTAGTTTGTGGGTTAGTTTGTGGGTTAGTTTGTGGGTTAGTTTGTGGGTTAGTTTGTGGGTTAGTTTGTGGGCTAGTTTGTGGGTTAGTTTGTGGGTTAGTTTGTGGGCTAGTTTGTGGGTTAGTTTGTGGGTTACTTTGTGGGTTAGTTTGTGGGTTAGTTTGTGGGTTAGTTTGTGGGTTAGTTTGCTACTGTTCCAGCTACGATATTATATGCAAACTTTTTGCTTCGAGTTTTGTGTTATTTCAATTAAAATTGAATATTTATATATAATTTCTATATGGAAGATATTAAATATTATTAATACTGAACATATAAGTTTTTATGATTGTTAATGAAGCCACTATAAATATTTTATAAATAAGACAGACACAGTATATATACACCGAAAAGTGTATGCCTCTCAGTGTATATATTCTGAGAGTTTTCTTTAATTGCATTTCTAAGGATTAAGTATTCCTGTTGGTATGCATGTTACATGCAGCATTAATGACCCTGGTGCAGTCGAAAGGCTTTAAACCCAATAAATCATGCGGACAGATAGATACAGACTCTCCGTGGAAGACAGACGAGCGGCACCAGCCACTGACAGTCAGACAAACACAGACAGCATATCCGTCAAACTCGGAGAAAAGGAAATCAAAACATGGGTTTCCTCGCCATAGTTTTCCGCTTTAATGGTGTCTTGCGTTCCTGGAACAACACACTGCCAGCTGTCTTGGAACAACACACTGCCAGCTGTGTTGGAACAACACACTGCCAGCTGTCTTGGAACAACACACTGCCAGCTGTGCTGGAACAACACATTGCCAGCTGTGTCGGAACAACATACTGCCAGCTGTGCTGGAACAACACACTGCCAGTTGTGTTGGAACAACATACTGCTAGCTGTGTTGGAACAACACACTGCCAGCTGTTTCGGAGCAACACACTGCCAGCTGTGCTGGAACAACACACTGTCAGCTGTATCGGAGCAACACACTGCCAGCTGTGTTGGAACAACACACTGCCAGCTGTGTTGGAACATCACACTGCCAACTGTGTCGGAACAACACACTGCCAGCTGTGCTGGAACAACACACTGCCAGCTGCGTTGGAACAACACACTGCCAGCTATGTCGGAACAACACACTGCGAGCTGTTTCGGAACAACACACTGCCAGCTGTGCTGGAACAACACACTGCCAGCTGTATCGGAGCAACACACTGCCAGCTGTGTTGGAACAACACACTGCCAGCTGTGTTGGAACAACACACTGCCAGCTGTATTGGAACAACACACTGCCAGCTGTGTTGGAGCAACACACTGCCAGCTGTGTTGGAACAACACACTGCCAGCTGTGTTGGAGCAACACACTGCCAGCTGTGTTGGAACAACACACTGCCAGCTGTGTTGGAACAACACACTGCCAGCTGTGTTGGAACAACACACTGCCAGCTGTGTTGGAGCAACACACTGCCAGCTGTGTTGGAACAACACACTGCCAGCTGTGCCGGAACAGCACACTGCCAGCTGAGTTGGAACAACACGCTGCCAGCTGTGTTGGAGCAACACACTGCCAGCTGTGTTGGAACAACACACTGCCAGCTGTGTTGGAACAACACATTACCAGCTGTGATGTGTCACTATCTTTCTTTTTCCAATCTCCTAACCCATCAAAGCTCTCTCTTACTCTTCACAACCCCCTCCTCTTCCTCCCCAACCCCCCCTTCCCACCCCCTCCTCCTTTCAGCCTCCCCCACACTGCTCAGGACTCAAACGAGCTCATTTAAATATTCATAATCTATGGAAATTTGGCCATATAAAATTCTGCTACTGAGGGAATTTGATACGGCCTCGAGTTAAAAGAACTAATTACTTTTCATTTGTCTGATGCGATGGCTGGGCGAAAGTGAGAAGTGATTAATATTTTGAGAGAGAGAGAGAGAGAGAGAGAGAGAGAGAGAGAGAGAGAGAGAGAGAGAGAGAGAGAGAGAGAGAGAGAGAGAGAGAGAGAGAGAGAGAGAGAGAGAGAGAGAGAGAGAGAGAGAGAGTGCGTGTGTGTGTGTGATAGAGAGAGAGAGAATACACGGGAAAGGTAGATAGTGGAAGGCTATAGAATCACGCTGAGGCTTAGCAGGACTATCCTCTTGTATCTTGATTTGGGACTATCAATTATTAGTCTGGGAGCTGAGGCAAGGATAATAAAGAAGAATCTTACAGCTCTTCATTCCCTTTGGTCACCTACGAGCACAAAATACAGAAAAATATATATCCCAGTACTAGAAAAATGGCACCGAGTTTATATGAGAGGCAGGAGTGGATACAAGGCATGGTCTTCACACTATCTCCGCTGCATAATAATATTCCTACCGCAACCCGTCATGTTACTCCATTGCCAACCATAGAGCTGAGTGGATCAGTGGCTTTGCTTCTAATTATATATTTATAGCTACTGTGCTGGATTTAGTTGTGATCAGTTGGATGCTGTGAGGTGTTGAGGGGCATACAAGAGCATGCATTGGCCAATACATCTAGAAAATTTTGACTAATAGCATTTCATGTTTGGAACGTGTACTTGTATGTTTAGTCGGTTCTTGTAAGATTAAATTGATTTGGCGTCTGCAAATTCCTCGGGAGTGTATTATTACAGTACTCAACAGCACTGTTTTAAAAGCTCTTATTCACACTGAACATTATATCAGAGAATTTTATACCATTGTTTTGTGAAATTTTATCACAACATACATCAAAAGATGTTTACATTTGAATAGTCTTGTATGAAATTTATTTAATATCTCGAAGCCTCCATTTTCAGAGGACAGACCGAGTGATGGTATACATATTTCTTGATATGATTCTATATTTAATGACAGTGTACGTTTTGTTGCTCTACTCTGAATCCTCTCGAGTTTGTCTATATATTTAAGCAGATAGACAGAACTGAAGAATATGTTCAAGTTCTCATATTCAGTGCCAAGTTATCTGTCTGGATAACTAGTTATGGCTTGACAAAATCCTGTTTGAAAGAAAGAGCAGCTACTTTCAAAACATATACAATATGTGGAGCAATTGTTAGTTCGTGAGCTAAGAACTGGAATCCTTATCAGCCTAGTGAATTGCACAATTCCTAGTAGTGACCTGACCTCGCAACTCAGAGGACTTGGGAACGAATATATATATATATATATATATATATATATATATATATATATATATATATATATATATATATATATATATATATATATATATATATATATATATATATATATATATATATATATATGAATATATTCATACATACATAAGAGCATGACTCGATCAGTACGAAGCATGCATATTAAATGCGATATTGAGCCTGAAGTATATTTGTGCAGGATATTGTCAATATTTACATGAGCTTCATAAAATGCCTCTGTCCTTATCCACAATATCTCAAACTTCTGACCCAACTTTGAAATTAAATTTTATGGGATTTGATACGACTCAAACTTCAGCAGTCTGGAATAAGTATTGAAAGACCGGAGTTTTAAAAATTTATCAGATAATTCCGTAGTGATTCACAATGTCTGTTTAAAAGGAAAGTCATAGAGAGAGAGAGAGAGAGAGAGAGAGAGAGAGAGAGAGAGAGAGAGAGAGAGAGATTAATTAGACGATGAGACATATAGAACGCGAAACAGACCACACTCGTTATCTCTCACCTATTCCTTCCTATCCCTCCATTCCTTTCCTTCTTGTCTCTTCCGGACAGGCCTTCAAATCTTCTCTGCTTTCACCACCACAACCACCAACAACACAACTTTCCTGCTACCATCACAATCTCTTCCGCCAACCACACTACTTTTCCTTCCACAATCTTCCCTGTTCTGCCAACAATCTCCTTGCCGTCTACGAATGATTTGGTAATTGTGAAAAGCCTGATTTTAAATAAGATGTATATTAAGAAACTGGAAGTACAGGGAGGATCAGGAGAGGGCAGGGGAGGGAGTTGAGGCGGGAGGGAGGGTGGGGGCGAATGGGAGTTGTTGGAGGGTGGGGGAGGGAGGGAGGGAGGGAGGGAGTGAGGGAGGGAGGGTGGTAAGGTGGGATTGGGAGGTAGTGAATCCCAATACAATTTTCGCGCGACGACAATTTCCCGAATTGCTAATGACAAAAAAATGTCTTCGATTTGTGAACGAAGAGCCTGAAAAATGAACGAAGTGCATTAGTAAGCCGTTGATTAATTTCTCTATTTTTTTCTCTGTTCTTTTCTTCTTTTTAACACTTTCCTCCATCCATTTTCCCAATATTACCAATCCCCCCCCCCTCTCTTTTCCATTTACCCTTCAGATCCACTTCTCCTTCCATACCCACCTCTACTCTGGTTCGTGCCTGAATATCCCTCGCACCTTCAGTGGATGGGAAACGTGGGGTGAGTGTGAGGGAGCGAGTATGGGTTGGTTAATGGGGTTTAAAGGCTTTTGACTTGTCCGGACAAGAATACTTGACTTCCTAAAATAGGGATAAATGTAAACTCTCAACATATATACGCTGTAAGAAATACATATCTCTCTGTATATATCCTGTGGGGGATGGGAGAGGCGAGAGAAGAGAAGGGGTTTAAATGTGGGAGTCATGTGGAAGTGTGAGAGTCTGTTAATATGATGAGTTACTTAATATACTTGTGTTTAAACAGGTTGGGCAGTAGCTCTTAGCCCAACCTTTGTTATTAAAGTATTTGATATTTGCCAGTAATGCTGAGCATCAGCGTCCCTTCGGCCCGGTCTTAGATAAGACTGCAATTTAATACTGTAGGAATAAGAACTGTTAAGTAATACTTAAGCAAGAAAAGTTATGTATGTTCTAAGTGTGGGAAGAAGTTTGTAAGATATAATTACTATCCTATAAGTTCACGAGACAATAAACGAGAAATCAGGGAAGAGAGCGAAATATTTACTCATAAGATAACCTACATCCTAGTATAGCTTATTGTAATCTCAAGTTTTGAGTTATCTACTTTTGAATTCTAGTAGTGAAATGACCCTCCACACATTTCATCTCATGGACTCCATTTGTTCACTTACCATCACACTGGAGGAATTCTTTCACATGTCCTTTCGGCATATTTTAACTTTTATTTTCTATCCCTTCTGTCTTTCTTAACATTTAATGCTGTCATTTTCTAATTCTTTGTCAATATCACTGTGATCGTGTCTCCTCTGTTTCATAGATACTTTAGTGATTTAGAAGTTAAACTCTTATAGTTGAGATTCGTATCTCAATCCTCTCTTTTGTGACCAGCCAAGTAGCAAATTACTGAATTATTTCGGCGGATTTTCAATCCTCCAGTCATTCCAATCCAATTTTCCAGTTACTCTAACATGCTTATTTACAGTCACTTTAACATGGTTTCGTACTCATTCGAGGATTGTTTATAATGTCATTTAACATTCTAGAAATATGCATTTTTCCAGCGTTTTTCTTCACTGTGTTATCTTTCTCATCTCAACAGAGAATCTAATAATGCTAGGAAGAAATCTTTGAATGAATTCTGTTTTCTTACCAAACTGAAACTGACTCGGTATTTTCTTCTCTATTGCTTTAGAGTCCCAAACTCTTCGAGAGGAATGACGTATGCCACTAAATATGGGTCTATAACAAATCATTGGAGGAACGAGAATTGCCAGAAAGCTGGAAAACTGCAATCTTAGTTCCGATCTTCGTGACAGGAAACAGATGAATGGGAGAGAGAGAGAGAGAGAGAGAGACAGAGACAGACAGACAGACAGAGACAGAGACAATGACTTACACACACACACACACACACACACATTTACACATACACACACAAGCACACACAGGGATTCAGAGATTCTGGGAGTTGGAAATAAGCACCAAAGTCACATCTTCCACATCGCAAACCGAGATAACCAAATCAGGCCACCAGTCGAGTTTGCTCTATAACTCCTGGTGAGCTGCCGTGTCACGCCAACCAAAGCTAAAACTACTCCCAATGTACTGCTTAACTTTACACATTATATTAGTTGCGCTGAATACCTTAGTCTTGTCGCCGCGATCACTCGTCTGAGGTATGTTGCTGATTGTTGGGAAAGAGAGAGAGAGAGAGAGAGAGAGAGAGAGAGAGAGAGAGAGAGAGAGAGAGAGAGAGAGAGAGAGAGAGAGAGAGAGAGACAGAGACAGAGACAGAGACTGAGAGAGAGAGAGAGAGAGAGAGAGAGAGAGAGAGAGAGAGAGAGAGAGAGAGAGAGAGAGAGAGAGAGAGAGAGAGAGAGAGAGAGAGAGAGAGAGAGAGAGAGAGAGAGAGAGAGAGAAATTTGCTGACCACTTAGCTACGGCGCTCTTCAAACTACAAATCTCTCTTTAATCTGGTGAACAGCACACCAAATCGAAAAGGGAAATCAACTCTCACAGGCTAGGAGAAATGCTTCCTGCCACTATCCAGGTGATATTGCCATGACAATTACTTCATCATTCACGTCTTGGATGTTCAACGCAAATTTAGTCGTCATTGACACAGTGATAAAGTTTCCAGACCAGCAATCGTTTGTTTATTGCTGTCGTGAAGCAGCTAAAGCTAAATACTCAGCTTGAAGCTGGTGCAAAGGGCATTATTCTTCCCCCATTTTTAGTTGTTACTCAGACAGGAGTAGGAAACTGATATTATGAAGAGAGGGTTCTAAATCCTGGTAGCTTCTGATCAGATGTGAAAACCGACAGGTTGATCAATGAGTGACGAAACGTTTCCTCAATAATGATTCTCAAATGTTGCAGTGGCGAAACGCTTCCTCGATGAAGATTAACAAATTCTGCACAAGTATCTCATTGTTCATTTGGACAAAGCTCGGATTACATATTGTCCTGAGGACACGACACCACCTCTGATTCAGAAGGACTCAAGTACTCCAGCAGTCAAGAAAAGACTAATCTACCGATGGCTGATATAACCAAGATCCAAGTTACTGATTCAGAAAAAATACTGGAAACGCTAGGTGTAACAGCTTTCATAGCTGTGGAAAGTGACAATAAATCAGTAAACCTTTCAATATCTGTTTAAATTACAGCTCAAGGCATAGGCTACGAAGTCAGAGATCAGCTAGGATTGTTACTAATTTTGTCTAGTGCAGAGGAAATTACTCTGTGGAATTATTCAAATGGCGTTATTTGTAATTGACATAATCATGCTTAAATGTTTACAATTTTAACATTAGTTTTAAAGTTATAATTATATTCCTCATGATTTATGCATCGTTGGATATTCTATTACCTCTTTATAGTCTTCTTTCACAGATTATTTCTTAATGATGGCTTATGTGTAGTTGTTTTTTCTGTATTTTCTCACATTTATCTTCAAATTTTCTGTATTTAGAGGACAAGAGGTGAATTGCGTATTTGAGGTGCAGCTTGACGACCATGTTATAGTTAACAATATTTCTTGTACGAGCTCTTGCAAAATGATGGATTTAGATTAATCTTAATATTAGAAATTACATATATTAAGTATGACACGTTTATTCAGAAAAATAATTCGAGAATAAATAAGGCACTAGTTCTTTTAATCGAGTTGCTGCCACACTGAATAAATTGCTATAAGACGTAAATGATAACAGTTCAGAATATATTTTAAAAATATGTTCAATAAATGCTTTACTTTAAATCCACGAGTTAAATTGCTCGTGCAGCTTCATTGTAGCCAGTAAACAAGCAGAATCGTTTGACCCTAATGGTCTGCTGCTGTTTCATTGCTTTATTCAACTTTGTATACCTTCGCATGTGAGAGAAATGGAATGAAAAACAGAGATAAAAGAGGAATTACAAAATAAAAAATGTTGAATTTTTATACAGTTTTAG
>NC_091303.1:4565502-4588002 GCF_038502225.1 Cherax quadricarinatus
TGACAAGTGCCTATTCTTTATCGTGCTATGAGAGACCATTCGCAATCAGCTTGGCGGTTAATTGGAACATGTAACCCCACACCCTCACAACCACTCATAGGTGAGTACAGTACTTGCAATGCAGCTTTAGCAGCCTGTAGATTGTCCAGCTCGATGTGACGTCCTGGCGTAGATCCACCTCAATTTCTTCTCGTTAATAATGTACCCTATTCACTGTATTTCTCTCACTGGACATACGATTGTGTCACTTTATTAGCTTTCTTGGGTGACACGTGACAACGTCGCCTGTGTGTATGTGTGTGTGTGTGTACTCACCTAGTTGCACTCACCTAATTGAGGTTGCAGGGGTCGAGTCCAAGTTCCTGGCCCCGCCTCTTCACTGGTCGCCACTAGGTCACTCTTCCTGAACCATGAGCTTAATGGTACCTCTGCTTAAAGCTATGTATGGATCCTGCCTCCACTACATCTCTTCCCAAACTATTCCACTTCCTGACTACTCTGTGGCTGAAGAAATACTTCCTAACATCCCTGTGATTCATCTGTGTCTTCAGCTTCCAACTGTGTCCCCTTGTTGCTGTGTCCAGTCTCTGGAACATCCTGTCTTTGTCCACCTTGTCAATTACTCTCAGCATTTTGTAAGTCGTTATCATGTTCTCCCTATCTCTCCTGCCCTCCAGTGTCGTCAGATTGATTTCTCTTAACCTCTCCCCGTAGGACATACCTCTTAGCTCTGAGACTAGTCTTGTGGCAAACCTTTGCACTTTCTCTAGTTTCTTTACATGCTTGGCTAGGTGTTTACCTGGAGTTTACCTGGAGAGAGTTCCGGGGGTCAACGCCCCAGTGGCCCGGTCTGTGACCAGGCCTCCTGGTGGATCAGAGCCTGATCAACCAGGCTGTTGCTGCTGGCTGCACGCAAACCAACGTACGAGCCACAGCCCGGCTGGTCAGGAACCGACTTTAGGTGCTTGTCCAGTGCCAGCTTGAAGACTGCCAGGGGTCTGTTGGTAATCCCCCTTATGTATGCTGGGAGGCAGTTGAACAGTCTTGGGCCCCTGACACTTATTGTATGGTCTCTTAACGTGCTAGTGACACCCCTGCTTTTCATTGGGGGGATGTTGCATCGTCTGCCAAGTCTTTTGCTTTCGTAGTGAGTGATTTTCGTGAGCAAGTTCGGTACTAGTCCCTCTTGGATTTTCCAGGTGTATATAATCATGTATCTCTCCCACCTGCGTTCCAGGGAATACAGGTTCAGGAACCTCAAGCACTCCCAGTAATTGAGGTGTTTTATCTCCGTTATGCGCGCAGTGAAGGTTCTCTGTACATTTTCTAGGTCAGCAATTTCACCTGCCTTGAAAGGTGCTGTTAGTGTGCAGCAATATTCCAGCCTAGATAGAACAAGTGACCTGAAGAGTGTCATCATGGGCTTGGCCTCCCTAGTTTTGAAGGTTCTCATTATCCATCCTGTCATTTTTCTAGCAGATGCGATTGATACAATGTTATGGTCCTTGAAGGTGAGAACCTCCGACATGATCACTCCCAGGTCTTTGACGTTGGTGTTTCGCTCTATTTTGTGGCCAGAATTTGTTTTGTACTCTGATGAAGATTTAATTTCCTCGTGTTTATGTGTGGTTCTAAACTGGTGCCGCATACTCCAATATGGGCCTAACGTACACGGTGTACAGGGTCCTGAACGACTCCTTATTAAGATGTCGGAATGCTGTTCTGAGGTTTGCCAGGCGCCCATATGCTGCAGCAGTTATTTGGTTGATGTGCGCTTCAGGAGATGTGCCTGGTGTTATACTCACCCCAAGATTTTTCTCCTTGAGCGAGGTTTGCAGTCTTTGGCCACCTAGCCTATACTCCGTCTGCGGTCTTCTTTTCCCTTCCCCGATCTTCATGACTTGGCATTTGGCGGTGTTAAATTCGAGAAGCCAGTTGCTGGACCAGATGTCCAGTCTGTCCAGGTCTCTTTGAAGTTCTGCCTGATCATCATCTGATTTAATTCTCCTCATTAACTTCACATCATCTGCGAACAGAAAGGGAGGGGAATGATTTTCTATTTTTTAGCTACCATACGTGTAAATTTTACCTTATTCCTAGTAATGACCCTCGTGTAGTAGATAGTCTTTTTAGTATGATAATAAGATGTTATCTTCATTATAGAATAATAAGAAAATATTATAACCTTTATATTATAATAATAAGGTAAAAGGACCCCAATGGAAATAAGTCACTCTGTCTGACTTTTTTGGGTTATCCCAGGTTCTCTACACATATGCTGCTATGTATGATAATTCTATGTAACTGTATTTGTGTATACCTGAATAAACTTACTTACTTACTTGCTTACAGGGACACTGCTGAGTCTATCCCTTCCATCAGTCATTCACATATACGTGTGTGTGTGTGTGTGTGTGTGTGTGTGTGTGTGTGTGTGTGTGAATCGTGACTTATGAAGTCCTCTATAACAAAAGAAAAAAAAACAGCATTCTTTGGTTGCTGTTGGTGGCCACTGCTAACTTTATCGAGTTCGGTTTTCGGCGAGTTTGAGTGTTTCTTACTGAATATTTTTCTGATCTATTACAGAGAACAGCCTTTTCCGCTGTTAAAGGACTGCTGGTTTCCAAACCTCTGAGTCTAGAAATGGAGTTCAGGAGGAAAGGCATTGAGAACACGCGTTAAAATCATCTTATATTTTTACCTCTTTTCATTATCCAGTCAGTGGTGAGCATTCAAATTTACGGAGAGTTAAATTGATTAGTAAAACCGCTAACTTCTTGTGTCGGTCGAGTCTCCTGGAATTCGGATCTAATTACGCATTCATTGTTTTCATTGTTATCTCATCTGTAATATTTTTCTCTGCGTTCGTGTTTCTATTTTACCTTTTACTTGCTTCTCAGTTCACTTGCCAGTTGTATATTTTATTCACAAATGTTCATTCAATTTCTAGAACTTGTTTTACTTTCTAGTTTCTCTGTTTCGTTTTCTAGTCAATGTTCTTTTTTTTCCATTTCTTACCCTCCGTCAGTCACACATTATGATTCACTTTCTATTTCATCGTTCGTGGTCTAATTCCTTAATTGGCAATTTTCTTTTCAGTTTCTCATTATCTTCCTAGTTTCTCATTCCTTTCCTAATTCCTTATTACTCTCTTGGTTTCTCATTATACATCTAGTTATTCATTTTTTTATAGTTCTTTATAACTCTTCGTTTACTTCCTACATTTTCACTCCCTTTTATATACGTATCTCTTTCCTTATCTTGCCCTTCATTCTCCTATATTTTTCATTTCTCATTTAGCCCTTCATTTTCCTTTTTCTTCTATATACACTTCCTTCTTCATTATTCTCATCCATTTTCTTCACTCTGTTCCTCTTTCCTTGTTTATTCTATCGTATCCATATTACCATCCTTTTTCAACCCTTTTCTTACCCATGCCTCATCTTATTTTTTTTTTTTTTTTTTGGGGGGGGGAGGGGGGGTTAACACTTGATTTCTTAAGCTTCCCGTTGACAACATCATATTCCTACTCTTCCTCCCTCCATCTCGCCCTCGCCCACGTATCTTAATTCTTCACCTGTTCTTTATAAAAATGTCGTATTGCCAACATATATAAAGATGAAAACGGAAGTTGCAGAAAAAAAAAACTTTCATCGGGACAATGCTTTCTTTCCTTTATAATACTTTATAAAGTTACGTCTTGTCAAAGTTCTCTACACAGAGCGAAACTCTGGCCCAATATAGTTTTCATACCACTTCTTTTCTCTCTCTTCTTTACCTTTCATATGTTTTCTGTCCCTTACTTTTCTTTTTGTTTTTTTTTCTTCTGCCTATTAATTCCTGATCCCAGAACTGATTAACATAACTCGCTTTTCGGATCACTGAGTAACAGTGGGCTTTCTCGTGTAACTCGTCAGTCTATTTTTTTTAATTGTCCAATAACCACATTTAAATTTTTTTTCCAGTTAATAATAACCCACTGTATACGTCGTAAAAGTCAAATGTATGCAATTAAAATAGCATTCTCGTCCCACTCGATCTAAATTCAGCAACCAAGCAAACTTAAATGGTATACTGTATTCCAAATGAGCCTTTGTCTGGGTTCCGGATTGCTGAGTTCAATTAGGGAGGGTATATGTCTCTTGGCCAAAGCACCGAGGACTGAACCTCCTCTCATCCTAGCTCTGAATGAGTCGCAACGACTTAGCACTCCACAAAATATAAAAATACATTCCTTTAATTAAATAATCTCCCATTGCGTCACTGACGTTATCCAGTATACGTAAGTTCCAAGAGAAAGAAAGAGTCAGTGTGATATCTACTATGAAATCATTTTCTATGTGATTCGTGTACGTAAGTTGCTTCCGTATACCTCCGTAGAATGCAATTCACATAGAGAAATGGATTTAAACAATGAATATTTATGTTTCAAAGAATTTTTTTCATACATCACACTTCATCACATTACAATTTCTGTATTTAAACTTTTATTTAGCAAATAGTTGTGGTTTATTTCTACTGCTTGCCTGAAGCACACATCTGGTAACTTTAAAATTAGCTATCAGGAATATCAACAAGGAGTCATTCAAGACACCTTATACGACATATGCTAAGTCAATCTTCGAGAGTATTACACACATATGGATTCCACACCTGATCGAGCATGTTTAGACAAAAAAATGAATGGTTTACAACGAGACTAGTCCCAGAGCTATGGGGGTATGAGCTGTGAGGAAAGATTTAAGGAGTTTAATCTGGTGACATCGGAAGACAGAAGGCCCAAGGAAGGCATAAGAACGGAGCACAAAATACTGGGAGGAATTGATATTGTGGACAGGGATAGGCTGTTTCTGGAGGCAGGAAAGAGGTAAATGAGGGCACGGTTAGAAGGTAAATATATAGATATTATGAAATATTTCTTCAACCTAATAGTGGTCAGGAAGTGGAACGACCTAGACAGAAGAGGCAGAGGCAGATCCACACACAGCTTTAAAAAAATATATATATAATAATATGATAAGACTGACAAAGCTAAGAGAAAGTGAACCCAGTAGCGGCTAGTTTTGAGAGGAGGAGGAGGAGGTCAGGAGCTGAGACTCAACAGCGGCAAATACATATAGACAAGTACAAACTTGATTACACACTCAGTAACATCAGATGTCCATGTATCACTTGCAAAGGTAAGAATGTTCTTTAGAAATTTAAACAGGAACTATTTATGACACTAGTCACCACATTTGTATGATCGGTCCTCGAGTATGGAACTTCAGTGAGGAATTCCGACTTAGTATAACAGTTTGATACTTGAGGGAATAAACAAAGCTATCGAGAAAATTTAAGTAAAGATACGTAAGTCTCAGCACATAGACAAATTAAAGACAGACTGTTCAACAATCGAAGGATAAGGACGAGAATGAAGTACATACTGTAAATGGAAGCTGAAAGCATACACGAGTTATAGAGGATTTATACAGTATTCATTCACTGTTAGGGTAATAGAGGAGTGGAATGTCCTAGAGTAAATGTTTGAACTAACACGGGTTCAAAAGTAAATGGGACAGTGACATGCCATGTCAACCATCAGAAAGAGGCCGGGTTCAAGAGCCAGAGCTCATCCCCCGCGGAATCAGCTAGGCAAATATGGCTAGGCAAATACACACAATCTTAAATTGCATTATTACAGCAGGTCAGGCTGAAGCATTCCCCATATCATCGTCTTCGCTTTCACTCTGAATAATATATAACGGCAAAAATCCACAAAATTTCTTCCTCTTCCCATTCCTGGCTGACATTTTTGGGGCCGGGTCATATTTAAGGAGGAGTCACTAAGAGCGGCTTTAGGGCCAGGCTGAGTGAGGTTACTGAATATGCCTTCTTCTCTGGATGTTAAAATGTAAATATACTTTCCCTCCCCAGAAGCCTACATGTTCATTCCACGATTTGCTCTTCCGCTCGACGAATAAAACGCTGGTAGGAAGTCAAACAAACGTTGAGTGAGGTATGGGCGAATTGACTTCCAAATCATAACGTACAAAACGTCTTCAAATACTGGGTCTTGCCATCTGTGAACGACCAAAAATCTTCCTCAACAACTCGCTGCTCTAGTCTTGAGAGAGAAACAGAGACAGAGAGAGACAGAGAGACAGAGAAAGAGAGAGAGAATATGGATCGTGCTGGTAAGAAACACTAAGTCTCAAATTTACGTCTTCGTTACCCAGAAGAGCAGAAGGGCATCTAGCCTATCCTTAGTGAACGCATCTCTGAGAGAATTCACTGTTATCCAGGCTTCTTACCAGTTTTCTAGTAAGCCGAGTTTTTATCTTTTATACAGTTTACATATGAACATCATACGCATATATAAATATTGCCTGTGTATTCAATTGAAAATGGTACCGGTTTTGGGCAGAAGCTCTTTGTCTTGCTTTTAAGAATTATTTTAAAGAAACGTCAAGATTTTTCCAAGACTCAGCACTGGCGTGGTACATCCCTATATATATATATATATATATATATATATATATATATATATATATATATATATATGTATATATATATATATATATATATATATATATATATATATATATATACACATATATATATATATATATATATATATATATATATATATATATATATATATATATATATATATATATATATATATATATATAAAGCTATATCGATAGCTTTACCCCTGAACTACAGTGTTGGTACCAACTGCATAGAGAGAAGAACTCTGACTAGTAGAATCCTATGTTCAGAAAATATATATCCAACAGGTTCTTTAGAGACTAAATTGATTTGGAACCTGGTATTAGGTAAACCTTTGTGGCAGGTTATTTCAGTTCTCGGAATTCTTATTGAAAAGCTCTTACCCACAAAATAACACGGTATTATATGCTTTTCTAACTTCAGATACTATTATCTAACTTCAGATATTCAATTAATTTAATAATATTAATCAAGTTCCACAGAGATCTTAGATTATAAAAATGCATTATCTACATTTTCTGAGCCCAAGGGATATAAATTGCATTCTCATCTTACAGTTATATGCAACTGTATTGACCAAGCTATTAGTGGATGTTATGAGTATATTGCATCACAATTTATTTCAGCATGAAATGTTTTGAGTGATTAATAAGGTATTACAGTTCACCTCCGTTAAACACAAAGCTTAACGCGGCTGAACAACACTAATATTCTGAAGTGATGTAATTACACTATCAGGTGTATTGAGCTGTTGCAAGTAAATAGCGAAAGAAATAAAGAATTTGCTAATTATACTTGAACTGTGTCTAAATAAATGAATCGAAGACAAGGTAGTGCAGATTTATTGCTTTTATGCTGTCGTAAATAATCATTGAATAAACACATAAATTTTATTAATGGGTTCGTCTTATATATCTCTCATGCTCCCCTTGCCATTTCTCAAAGTTTAAACTTCTAACACTTATGTCGTCAATTATTTATTGGATTGCACTTAAAAAAAAAAAAACTCGATTATTCCTTTTTATTCGTTTACATGCGTTTAAAACGTTATTGATCAAAGTAGAAATAATATTATTTCAGGAAATGGAATGTGATCAAAATAGGAATTTCGAAAATATTTTGTTAAAGATATATTAAAGACATTGTGCTACGTGGCACGTCTCTCTCTCTCTCTCTCTCTCTCTCTCTCTCTCTCTCTCTCTCTCTCTCTCTCTCTCTCTCTCTCTCTTTTACACAGGGTTTGACAAGGTTAGGTTAAGGATCCCTCGCTCTTTTGACAAGATATGTACAGGTTAAGGATTCCTAACTTTATTGACAAGCTAAGAGCTGTTACCTACATCAGCTCATTTGAAAGTATTTTTATTGTTATAAGACATACAATTAGGGAAAAGGATGAAGTTGGAGCCATCTGTGGGCCAACTTTTCATTTGGTCAACTGACTTTATCTCGTTGACATCATAATGTTGTACGAATGTGTTCCATACTCGAGTCATCCTGGGGGTAAATGATCTCAGATGAAGTGATGTTCTGAAGAAAAGTACAGCCAGAGTGAAGTTGCTGCTTTCTGCCCGTCTTGTGGTATAGAAGCGCTTCACGCTCTCTCTCTCTCTCTCTCTCTCTCTCTCTCTCTCTCTCTCTCTCTCTCTCTCTCTCTCTCTCTCTCTCTCTCTCTCTCTCTCTCTCTCTCTCTCTCCCTATTTTAATGTTTTCTCAAAGTTTACATAACTTTTAAGTAGTAACGTTATAAATGTTTCTATTAATGTTTATGCAAGTTCTTGCAGTTCTTCACTTCCTTAATAAATGCATCTATAGTACGTTTTCACTTTAATGGAATGTTTTCTTATAACTGACACATCATAATCAAGATGAGAGTTCGTTCGGTTCTTAGCTTGCGATCACATCCTCAACACTTGTTAAAAAGCTGTTAAACTGCAATTGATTCCAAAACAATATATTTTTTAGAGATGTCTTTTTAATATGTGAATTAATATACGTAAATTTGTTTATTAGAAATATATGGGTAGTAGACCAAATGGAATGTAGGCTCACAGTCTTCATTTTTTTAAGAAATCGTATGATATGATTATTGCTCTAACAATAATCATATCATACTACTGGTTCGTCATCATATTATAATAACGAGGTCAACATTCAAGCATTTTTAACAAATATTGGAAAAGGTGCTAGAACTTTAGTTTTTCACTAGTTTTTTAGGATATATTATAGACTGATATTCCCTGTGGTGTTGATTCTATATTCATATATGCATTATGGTGTGCAAAATGACGATGGTATATGCTTACTGTTCTCTAAACACATGAGGCTCATTCTTAAGTGCATCTTTAGGTTCCACTACTGTTTCAGCGGTATTATTATTCTTTTTACTCTTCATGTCTTTATAGCCTTTTCAGATTCTTTTATAGTGAATCTGTATTTCTTATTATGACGCCATCTTGCTTTCTCATAGCGATGATGTGAATTATACTTTTCATAAGTTCTAAAAACGCTAAAGTAATTTATTTAAGTTTTTCTTACCAAGCACAGCGAATCTGAACCCTTTCATTACGCATTTCATTGCCATCTTTCTTTTTTTTTTCATTCACTCGGGTTTTGCTAATTTTGAAACCTTTTAAACCAAGTCCACAACTTTGGTTTACTAAATCTTCAGCTTTTCCGAACTCATAGACGATGAAAATGATTTGCCTTTCTCGACTTTGCTTGTGGTACTGATGCATCATGAAATATTTACCGTCTAATGAAGAACGTACTGTAAAATCTGTTTCTTTGTCTAATGAGGCCTTCTCAAGTCGAGTTTCTACGGACTTAACATACGAAAAATATATTCACAACTGAAAAACGTTTGTTGTCGGTAAACGCTACAGTAAAAACCCTTTCCTTCTTGATATAAGGAGGTTTGTGTACTGCAAACTCGTTATTCATTTCTATCACTCACATGAGAGTTTGAATCAGAAGTATATCCAAAACACCGTTTCCTTACTTTTCCCTGAAACAGAAAATAATAATTTTGTAATGACATTTTTTCTTCTGAAGTCTTCATTCGTTTACTTATCATTCTGTTTATTCTTACACATCTTTACTCACTGAATTTCCTCTTGGTGTTCACACCTAAATTATGTAAAACATACCTGATAGAGGAGACACAAACGAATTTAAATGAGATCCTTACCTCATAACTTTTCGGCCACACATTTGGCGTTCTCAGAAGTAAAAAGCCAACTGCGTGGGCGATAAGTTGTCAATAATCACATTTAACTGCATTTGACAGTCATATAGATATCTAAAACGATTAATCTCCATAACTTGTACCCATTATGAGATGTAAATACAATTCTCACCATACACTAAACAATATATTTAATTTCCCACAAAATATAACTTTCTAAGGAGAAACTTCACCAGTCTCGCATCTCTGTTTTATTTCACCATTGGTAAATGAGATGCTCTCAATTTTGTCTCACAATCACATGATCCAACGCATTTTTTCTTAGCTCTACCAACTCTCTTAAGAGTTTCTTTCCTGAAAATTAAATCTTTATTGCACGTAGTCAAGGAAAATAATCAATGACAGCTGTTGCGTACATTCTTACTTGAGGGGCAATTTGGCCAAGGATACAACTGTTATCATAGTAATGTGAGCCAGGGATATATATATATATATATATATATATATATATATATATATATATATATATATATATATATATATATATATATATATGTATATATATATATATATATATATATATATATATATATATATATATATGTGTGTGTGTGTGTGTGTGTGTGTGTGTGTGTGTGTGTGTGTGTGTGTGTGTGTGTGTGTGTGTGTGTGTGTGTGTGTGTGTGTGTGTGTGTGTGTGTGTGTATTATTTAATAGAAGTCCTGGAGTTTGAACTAATTAAACTTGTGCTATTACGAAACTTTCAATATTTCTGTAGTGGTGTAGACACTTGACAATAGTTTATTCAGCGTCAAAAATTGAACTCTCAAAAAAGTATTACGTAATTGTCAGTAAAAACTTTAGCAATAGTGAAAGTTGAACAAATAACGACATACTGTAATTACACTGCTTTCGAAAAACTTTTTTTCAGCATTCTCTCCTTGTATTAACTGTTTAAAAAGGAATTGTAGAAAACGGTTACACACACACACACACACACGTATATATATATATATATATATATATATATATATATATATATATATATATATATATATATATATATATATATATATATATATATATATATATATATATATATATATGTCGTGCCGAATATGTAAAACTGGTCAATTAGCAAGAACTCATTTAAAATTAAGTCTTTTCTAAAATTTTCTCTTATACGTTTAGAGATATATTTTTTTCATTAATGTTGATGTAAAAATTTTTAATTTTGCACCAAAAGGAACTTAGAAAACTTACCTCACCTTATTATGACAAGAGCAATTTATTTTAGCCTAACCCAACTAAATTTATTTTAGATTTGTTTACAATAATTTAATACTAAACAAACAGAGTGAAATAAATTTTTTTCGCTAGGTTCAGAATGATTTTGGCGACATTATTGCATACACAAATTTTCACTTGTCCTATATAGAAAGATGAGCGTTGCTATTTAAGCCAAGATCGCAAGTTCTGCCTATTCGGCACGACATATATATATATATATATATATATATATATATATATATATATATATATATATATATATATATATATATATATATGTGTGTGTGTGTGTGTATATTCATATATATATATTTATATATATATATATATATATATATATATATATGTGTGTGTGTGTGTGTGTGTGTGTGTGTGTGTGTGTGTGTGTGTGTGTGTGTGTGTGTGTGTGTGTGTATATAGGTAGTAGGTTGGTAGACAGCAACCGCACAGAGAGGTACTACCGTCCTGCCAAGTGAGTGTAAAACGAAAGCCTGTAATTGTTTTACATGATGGTAGGATTGCTGGTGTCCATTTTTTGTCTCATAAACATGCAAGGTTTCAGGTACGTCTTGCTACTTCTACTTACACTTAGGTCACACTACACATACATGTACAAGCATATATATATACACACCCCTCTGGGTTTTCTTCTATTTTCTTACTAGTTCTTGTTCTTGTTTATTTCCTCTTATCTCCATGGGGAAATGGAACAGAATTCTTCCTTCCTAAGCTATGCGTGTTGTAAGAGTCGACTAAAATGCCAGGAGCAAGGGGCTAATAACCCCTTCTCCCGTATAAATTACTAAATTTAAAAAGAGAAACTTTTGTTTTTCTTTTTGGGCCACCCTGCCTTGGTGGGATAAGGCCGGTTTGTTGATATATATATATATATATATATATATATATATATATATATATATATATATATATATATATATATTATTGTAACCACGAACGAGTGGTATTGATCAATAACAGCTCTGCGACTAGTAAAGGACTCGAACCCAAGTTATTTTGGCCCGCCTCATGGTGAGCAAAAACACATGACGCTCTAACCCACAGAACCATGCAATCCTACCAGAACCAAGCACCCAGCCAAGCTAGGTGTGTTACCTTGGTCCGAAGACATACGGTGGTGTGGGTGTCTCTGAGCTAATTTCATTATATTCCCTGTTTGGTGTCCTAGCTCAGCAAGCAGTATTTTACATTATTGTAACCGCGAACGAGTGGCTAGTTGCAATATTGCTTGTGGGGCTAGTACACCAAACAGGAAGTCGAATGAAATTAACTCAGAGGCACCCACACCACCGTATATCCTCGGACCAAGGTAACACACCTAGCTTGGCTGGGTAGTTGGTTCTTGTAGGATTGTGTGGTCCTGCGGGTTACAGCGTCATGTGTTTTTGCTCACCATGAGGCGGGCCAAAACAACATGGGTTCGAGTCCCTGGCTAGTCGCAGTGTTGTTATATATATACATATATATACGTACATATATATATATATATGTATATATATATATATATATATATATATATATATATATATATATATATATATATATATATATATATATATATATATATATATATATATATATATATATGTCGTGCCGAATAGGCAGAACTTGCGATCTTGGCTTAAATAGCAACGCTCATCTTGCCATGTAGGACAAGTGAAAATTTGTGCATGCAATAATTTCGCCAAAATCATTCTGAACCTAACGAAAAAAATATATTTCACTGTGTTTGTTTAGTATTAAATTATTGTAAACAAATCTAAAATATATTTAGTTGGGTTAGGCTAAAATAAATTGCGCTTCTTATAATAAGGTTAGGTAAGTTTTCTAAGTTCCTTTTGGTGCAAAATTATAAATGTTTACATCAACATTAATGAAAAAAAATATATCTTTAAACGTATAAGAGAAAATTTTAGAAAGGACTTAATTTTAAATGAGTTCTTACTAATTGACCAGTTTTACATATTCGGCACGACATATATATATATATATATATATATATATATATATATATATATATATATATATATATATATATATATATATATATATATCATGTTAACCTTTGACACATGAACTAATATTGTGTTATAACATAAAAGTAATTTGTATATGCCGAGCAGTGTGCTGGAGCTTGCGAGTTCATTGCAATGGTTATATCAACGTCAAGGATATGTTGGTGCACTCCCAGGGAAGGCCTTCACGGAGTATACTGTTATGTTCTGAAACGCTCGTAAGCATACTAATGATGAGAAGCAGAACCAGGGATATACTGTTATGTTTTTGGCCAACAATCAAGGAAACTCTTGGATTATTTTAGTCCCTCCATTACGGTATATATTTTTCTTGATTCTTTTTTTATATTTTGCTGCTTGCATTCCTGTTTTTTCTTGTCATTATCTTCATCATTTTTATTTCTGTTATTATTATTATTAATATTATTATTATTTTATTACGATTTTTATTAATATTTATTGTCGCATTTTACTACATTTGTTATAGGTTGCTGCGTTTCCAAATTTATTCCAATGTTTGTGATACGTGAAACTAATAAATGTTTACCCTACGTGCTAATACATTATCATTCTCTATAAATACTTATCTGTTAATCTCTCATTCTATCTATCAATCTTCCTATTTATATCTATATCTATCTATATCTATCTATCTATCTATCTATCTATCTATCTATCTATCTATATATATATATATATATATATATATATATATATATATATATATATATATATATATATATATATAGTAGGTTGGTAGAGTAGGTAGGTAGAGTAGTAGGTTGGTAGAGTAGGTAGTAGGTTGGTAGAGTAGGTAGTAGGTTGGTAGACAGCAACCACCCAGGGAAGTACTACCGTCCTGCCAGATGACTGTGAAACAAAAACCTGTAATTGTTTTGCATGATGGTAGGATTGCTGGTTTCTTTTTCTGTCTCATAAACACGCTAAGATAACAGGGATATCTTGCTACTCCTACTAACACTTTGGTCACACTTCACAGACACGCACATGCATATATATATATACATACATCTAGGTTTTTCTCCTTTTTCTAAATAGCTCTTGTTCTTTTTTATTTCTTCTATTGTCCATGGGGAAGTGGAAAAGAATCTTTCCTCCGTAAGCCATGCGTGTCGTATGAGGCGACTAAAATGCCGGGAGCAATGGGCTAGTAACCCCTTCTCCTGTATACAATTACTAAAAAAGAGAAGAAGAAAAACTTTATAAAACTGGGTTGCTTAAATGTGCGTGGATGTAGTGCGGATGACAAGAAACAGATGATTGCTGATGTTATGAATGAAAAGAAGTTGGATGTCCTGGCCCTAAGCGAAACAAAGCTGAAGGGGGTAGGAGAGTTTAGTGGGGGGAAATAAATGGGATTAAATCTGGAGTATCTGAGAGAGTTAGAGCAAAGGAAGGGGTAGCAGTAATGTTAAATGATCAGTTATGGAAGGAGAAAAGAGAATATGAATGTGTAAATTCAAGAATTATGTGGATTAAAGTAAAGGTTGGATGCGAGAAGTGGGTCATAATAAGCGTGTATGCACCTGGAGAAGAGAGGAATGCAGAGGAGAGAGAGAGATTTTGGGAGATGTTAAGTGAATGTATAGGAGCCTTTGAACCAAGTGAGAGAGTAATTGTGGTAGGGGACTTGAATGCTAAAGTAGGAGAAACTTTTAGAGAGGGTGTGGTAGGTAAGTTTGGGGTGCCAGGTGTAAATGATAACGGGAGCCCTTTGATTGAACTTTGTATAGAAAGGGGTTTAGTTATAGGTAATACATATTTTAAGAAAAAGAGGATAAATAAGTATACAAGATATGATGTAGGGCGAAATGACAGTAGTTTGTTGGATTATGTATTGGTAGATAAAAGACTGTTGAGTAGACTTCAGGATGTACATGTTTATAGAGGGGCCACAGATATATCAGATCACTTTCTAGTTGTAGCTACACTGAGAGTAAAAGGTAGATGGGATACAAGGAGAATAGAAGCATCAGGGAAGAGAGAGGTGAAGGTTTATAAACTAAAAGAGGAGGCAGTTAGGGTAAGATATAAACAGCTATTGGAGGATAGATGGGCTAATGAGAGCATAGGCAATGGGGTCGAAGAGGTATGGGGTAGGTTTAAAAATGTAGTGTTAGAGTGTTCAGCAGAAGTTTGTGGTTACAGGAAAGTGGGTGCAGGAGGGAAGAGGAGCGATTGGTGGAATGATGATGTAAAGAGAGTAGTAAGGGAGAAAAAGTTAGCATATGAGAAGTTTTTACAAAGTAGAAGTGATGCAAGGAGGGAAGAGTATATGGAGAAAAAGAGAGAGGTTAAGAGAGTGGTGAAGCAATGTAAAAAGAGAGCAAATGAGAGAGTGGGTGAGATGTTATCAACAAATTTTGTTGAAAATAAGAAAAAGTTTTGGAGTGAGATTAACAAGTTAAGAAAGCCTAGAGAACAAATGGATTTGTCAGTTAAAAATAGGAGAGGAGAGTTATTAAATGGAGAGTTAGAGGTATTGGGAAGATGGAAGGAATATTTTGAGGAATTGTTAAATGTTGATGAAGATAGGGAAGCTGTGATTTCGTGTATAGGGCAAGGAGGAATAACATCTTGTAGGAGTGAGGAAGAGCCAGTTGTGAGTGTGGGGGAAGTTCGTGAGGCAGTAGGTAAAATGAAAGGGGGTAAGGCAGCCGGGATTGATGGGATAAAGATAGAAATGTTAAAAGCAGGTGGGGATATAGTTTTGGAGTGGTTGGTGCAATTGTTTAATAAATGTATGGAAGAGGGTAAGGTACCTAGGGATTGGCAGAGAGCATGCATAGTTCCTTTGTATAAAGGCAAAGGGGATAAAAGAGAGTGCAAAAATTATAGGGGGATAAGTCTGTTGAGTGTACCTGGTAAAGTGTATGGTAGAGTTATAATTGAAAGAATTAAGAGTAAGACGGAGAATAGGATAGCAGATGAACAAGGAGGCTTTAGGAAAGGTAGGGGGTGTGTGGACCAGGTGTTTACAGTGAAACATATAAGTGAACAGTATTTAGATAAGGCTAAAGAGGTCTTTGTGGCATTTATGGATTTGGAAAAGGCGTATGACAGGGTGGATAGGGGGGCAATGTGGCAGATGTTGCAAGTGTATGGTGTAGGAGGTAGGTTACTGAAAGCAGTGAAGAGTTTTTACGAGGATAGTGAGGCTCAAGTTAGAGTATGTAGGAAAGAGGGAAATTTTTTCCCAGTAAAAGTAGGCCTTAGACAAGGATGTGTGATGTCACCGTGGTTGTTTAATATATTTATAGATGGGGTTGTAAGAGAAGTAAATGCGAGGGTCTTGGCAAGAGGCGTGGAGTTAAAAGATAAAGAATCACACACAAAGTGGGAGTTGTCACAGCTGCTCTTTGCTGATGACACTGTGCTCTTGGGAGATTCTGAAGAGAAGTTGCAGAGATTGGTGGATGAATTTGGTAGGGTGTGCAAAAGAAGAAAATTAAAGGTGAATACAGGAAAGAGTAAGGTTATGAGGATAACAAAAAGATTAGGTGATGAAAGATTGAATATCAGATTGGAGGGAGAGAGTATGGAGGAGGTGAACGTATTCAGATATTTGGGAGTGGACGTGTCAGCGGATGGGTCTATGAAAGATGAGGTGAATCATAGAATTGATGAGGGAAAAAGAGTGAGTGGTGCACTTAGGAGTCTGTGGAGACAAAGAACTTTGTCCTTGGAGGCAAAGAGGGGAATGTATGAGAGTATAGTTTTACCAACGCTCTTATATGGGTGTGAAGCGTGGGTGATGAATGTTGCAGCGAGGAGAAGGCTGGAGGCAGTGGAGATGTCATGTCTGAGGGCAATGTGTGGTGTGAATATAATGCAGAGAATTCGTAGTTTGGAAGTTAGGAGGAGGTGCGGGATTACCAAAACTGTTGTCCAGAGGGCTGAGGAAGGGTTGTTGAGGTGGTTCGGACATGTAGAGAGAATGGAGCGAAACAGAATGACTTCAAGAGTGTATCAGTCTGTAGTGGAAGGAAGGCGGGGTAGGGGTCGGCCTAGGAAGGGTTGGAGGGAGGGGGTAAAGGAGGTTTTGTGTGCGAGGGGCTTGGACTTCCAGCAGGCATGCTTGAGCGTGTTTGATAGGAGTGAATGGAGACAAATGGTTTTTAATACTTGACGTGCTGTTGGAGTGTGAGCAAAGTAACATTTATGAAGGGATTCAGGGAAACCGGCAGGCCGGACTTGAGTCCTGGAGATGGGAAGTACAGTGCCTGCACTCTGAAGGAGGGGTGTTAATGTTGCAGTTTAAAAACTGTAGTGTAAAGCACCCTTCTGGCAAGACAGTGATGGAGTGAATGATGGTGAAAGTTTTTCTTTTTCGGGCCACCCTGCCTTGGTGGGAATCGGCCGGTGTGATAAAAAAAAAAAAAAAAAAAAAAAAAATATATATATATATAAATATATATATATATATATATATATATATATATATATATATATATATATATATATATATACGCATATATATATATATACATATATCCATGGGGAAGTAAAAGAGAATTCCTCCGTAATCCATGCGTGTCGTAAGAGGCGACTAAAATGCAGGGAGCAAGGGGCTAGTAACTCCTCCTGTATATATTGCTAAATTTAGAAGGGCCACCCTTTTGGGCCACCTTACCTCGGTGGGATACGGCTAACAACACTGCGACTAGCCGAGAACTCGAACCCATGTCATTTTAGCCCGCCTCTTGGTGAGCGACAATCATATGACCCTACTACCCAAAGGACTACTCAGTCCTACAAGAATCAAGCCCCCAGCAGAGTTAGGTGTTTTACCTTGATCCGAGGAAATACGGTGGAGTGGGTGCCTCTGAGCTAATTTCATTCTACTCCTTGTTTGGTATACTAGCCTCCACAAGCAGTATATATATTATTGTAACCACGAATGAACGGTATTTAATCAACCCAACACTGCGACTAGCCGAGGACTCGAACCCATGTCATTTTGAGCCACCTCATGGTGAGCGAAAATCACATGACGTTCTAACCCAGAGGACCACTCAGTCCTACAAGAATCACGCACCCAGAAGATCTAGGTGTTTTACCTTACCGGGGAGTAGAATCAAGGGATAACACCTAGCTCTTCTGGGTGCTTGATTCTTATAGGATTGAGTGGGACTGTGGGTTAGAGTATCATGTGATTTTAGCTCACCCTGAGGCATGCCAAAACGACATGAGTTCGAGTCCTCGGCTAGTCGCAGTGTAGTTATTGATTAAATACCACTTGTTCGTGGTGACAATAATATATATACTGCTTCTGGAGGCTAGTACACCAAACTGGGAGTAAAATGAAATTAGCTCAGAGGCACCCACACCACCGTATGTCCTCGGACCAAGGTAAAACACCTAGCTCTGCTGGGTGCTTAATTCTTGTAGGATTGAGTTGTCCAGTGGGTCATAGTGTCATGTGATTTTCGCTCACCATGAGGCGGACCAAAACGACATGGGTTCCAGTCCTCGGCTACTCGCAGTATTGTTATTGATTAAATATCACTCGTTCGTGGTTACAATAATATATATATAAATATATATATATATAATATATATATATATACAGATATACATATATATATATATATATATATATATATCTATATATATATATATATATATATATATATATATATATATATATATATGTCGTGCCGAATAGGCAGAACTTGCCATCTTGGCTTAAATAGCAACGCTCATCTTGCCATATAGGACAAGTGAAAGTTTGTGTATGCAATAATTTCGCCAAAATCATTCTGAATCTGACGAAAAAAAATATATTTCACTGTGTTTGTTTAGTATTAAATTATTGTAAGCAAATCTAAAATATATTTAATTGGGTTAGGCTAAAATAAATTGTTCTTGTTATAATAAGGTTAGGTAAGTTTTCTAAGATTCTTTTGGAGCAAAATTAAAAATTTTTACGTTAACATTAATGAAAAAAATATATCTTTAAACGTATAAGAGAAAATTTTAGAAAGGAATTAATTTTAAATGAGTTCTTGCTAATTGACCAGTTTTACATATTCGGCACGATATATATATATATATATATATATATATATATATATATATATATATATATATATATATATATATATATATATATATATATATATATATATAAGAACATAAGAAAGGAGGAACACTGCAGCAGGCCTGTTGGCCCATACTAGGCAGGTCCTTTACAATTCATCCCACTAACAAAACATTTGTCCAACCCAATTTTCAATGCTACCCAAGAAATAATATATATATATATATATATATATATATATATATATATATATATATATATATATATATATATATATATATATATATATATATTATAGTTGTCTGATACAAATGTTGTCAGACAGATGTAGAAATTAGTTGGTAGATGTAGCTGTTAGATGTCCTCGTCAGATCTTACTGTGTTGCTGTCAGATGTTAGTTGTATCTGCCAAGTGTTATAGGTAGCTGTCAGGCAACAGTTAAAAAAGGTTAGTTGGTTGATTAATTGGACTTAAAGCCTGTCGACACATTAGGGCGTATATTGATTAAAGTAAACTTTACGTGAACAAAAAGTGTACTTGTACTGTCACTCTGAGTGCACACAAACATCAAGAGAAGCATATTCATCTGAATATATGCACAGTGATTAGGAAATATTATTTTCCACGTGTGCGTTTCCATTTAAATAGAAGGAATCTATGTTATTTCACTGTGATGCCGTCAGCAGTGTCCATCAGGTAGCCATTTCCTGGTACATAGGTAAGTCACTGAGAGCCGTGTCTGGGAAACAGGAGACTGGAGAATTATTCAAGGTGTCAGTACATGACATTGTCACTCAACTCACATCCTGCCTTGCTGGTAGGTGGGGTGATGTTGCTCACATCATTGTAATCAGCTGGCCGAGTGGCTTACGAACTGGCCTAGAGCTTTAAGACTCACTTGCCATGGATTCAAATCCCATCCGTGCACCGTGGTTCGTTTGCAATCGCGGTATTACGATTTCGTGAGTCATGATTGCATGTTGCATCACTGTAACTGACTCACGCAATTCATGGAGTAAGTCTACCGGGTACAAACTTTTCAATGCTTCTCTGAGAAGCATAGCAACACATACCAGTACATTTACTGTCGTACAAAGCTGTGTCTATGATTCTGCCTGCAGAGAACTGAAATATGAAAACAGGTTCCAAAATAGGTAGCAATCGAAATCATTATGACTTGTTACAAATTCTTATCCTCTTGTCTCATGTCAGCTTGTAATGTATAAGACATGAGTAAATCTTTGTTCCAAAATGACCATACAGGATCGATTCCGTTACCCCCAACACAAATACTTGCTCTCTCAGCTAACGATGTAATAATAACACTGAAATCTTCCAATACTTTACATGTGTTAATAAACATATTTTACTAATCCTCGAGACGATATATTAACATATATTTTATACTTTGCTGAAAAGGGAATTATTCCGAGTTCTGAAATATTCCTTTGTATTTTAGGAGTATCTCTTTTACAGCATTCGGCATCAGCTTTAATATTCAGTCTTAAGTATTCATCTTAGGATTACATAGTTTGGAGGTTTGAATATTTATGGCATAATATATCGCTAAAATGGGCCTACCGGGCTTATAAAGCAACGATTGGTTTGCCAAACAGCGTAAATTGTCATAATAACTGCAAAAATCATGGAGCAAACTAGTAGGAACGTAAATGTCAGCGCCACCTATGAGACAGGTTTCTAACTTACCGTGTTATTCGCCTTGGGACATGGAGATAATTCTTTATTCTCCTCTTCTTATGTTCTCTTTCTTGGCGACCGTACATTGGGTTGGTTTTCCTTATGCCTTCCACTTCACTCCTGAAAATGTAAGTTGCTATGTCGTTCATACATGTTTCTTTTTACAACTGTGATGCTTTCAATAATGTATTTGCACTGTATCCATATTTGAACGACAGTGATGATTTTACAAGTTCGTTAAACGTAGTTTATTTTATAACCCTTTTTTGTAAGGCCTACATCCGTTATTTTTTCGATTAAGAGTATTTTGGGGAACTTATTTGAATGACCCATTTGGCGTAGATCATCCAAATCGAGGGTTAAATAAGACGTAAAATAGCAGTATCAAAAATTGATAGTAAATCATTTCTCTCAATTAATTTTTAGTGCCTCGTATGTCATTTTTTTATTCTGAAATAAAAGTTTTATCATATTATTATATTCTTATTTTTTTGTAGTTTATTTTCATATCAAATATTGATACTCCCGTATCTCCAGCATAAGGTTATATTTTTTAAAAGTTCATCAGAATGACCGACTCTTGCTAGAAATCCCCCTCCTATATCAAAAAACCCTCTAAGGTGTTTTCACGAGACTGGTGAATATTTGTCAAACCAAAGCATAAATTTAGAGAGTCGTGTAAGAAAGATACACTGAATCTTCAATAAAGACGTATGGAAGCTTAGTGAGAACATGAACTGCTAAATAGCGTAGATTATCACCTAGTATTGGTCTTATATGCGTAAGGCCCTTGAATGAGACAGAGTCGAGACAGACGTAGATATATGAAGACTAACAAACAGTAGATAAAAGTACAAAATCACACTGCAGCCATCATCCCAGAGAGCTACACTTACCGCAGATGACCTAACATTAACCTTTTGTCTGCGGAGAGAGGAAGAGCAGCTCCGTGCGGCAGAGCATCACTCGCGAGCTTCCCGGAGTGACATCCTGTGGCATGATGCACGTTAGGCTTTCTGCGTCAACAAAGACAGCAACTTTCATATTAGCACAGGTGACTATACAGTCATCTCGTCAACATAGATTGTACTCTCATCTCGTCAACACAGACTTTACTGTCATCTCGTCAAGAAACACTTTACTGTCATTTTGTCAGCTCAGCGACTCTATTATTATTTAGTTAGCAGAGCGATTATACTATCATCTGGGCAGCAGCGAGTCTTAGAGCAGTACAGATTTTAGTATGAAGTCTGAGGATGAGCGAGGTAACTAGGGTGATGGTAATAAATATGAACTATACGGTTACATAGTTGACTCTTTAGACGGGCGATGGGGAGCAATCTACATAAATTTGCAAGCTTGACCATGAGGCCATTTGCATCTTCTGGACGTAGTCTAAATTTTGCTTAAAAACACTGAAAGAAGTGCAAGCATGTTTCTCAAAGACACACACACACACACACACACACACACACACACACGCTAGGCCCATATTGGCACCAGTTTGGAACCCACATCTAGCCAAGCACGTAAAGAAACTAGAGAAAGTGCAAAGGTTTGCAACAAGATTAGTTCCAGAGCTAAGGGGTATGTCCTACTAGGAGAGGTTAAGGGAAATCGACCTGACGACACTGGAGGACAGGAGAGATAGGGGAGGGGGACATGATAACTATATATAGATTACTGAGAGGAATTGACAAGGTGGACAGAGATAGAATGTTCCAGAGATAGGACA
>NC_091303.1:4590502-4695502 GCF_038502225.1 Cherax quadricarinatus
AAATTTTGGATATTTCTTCATCTATGAACTCTGGACTACAAATACGTAAAGCTCTCAAAAACATTGATGAGAAAACAGACAGTTTGACTCTATCTTGATGCGAGGAATAATAGTGGACATAGGAGCAGTTATTTGTAGGTTTTCTGTGAATTTTAAATTTGAATTCATTATTACTCTTAATAATTAAAACATCTAGAAAAGGTAATGAGTTGTTTTCCTCAAACTCAACAGTAAAGTTTATAGAATGGGCTAAGCTATTTAATTTGCCCAGGAAATGGTGTATATCTACATTCATGGGCATAAGACATAAAATATCATCAATATATCTGAACCATTTTGCTCTATTAGGGAGGGTTGTGTTAAGCATTCTTGTTTCAAAAAATTCCATGTATATTTTAAAATCACCTGTTTACTGTGATCTTATTGCATATGTATATATATATATACGTATATATATATATATATATATATATATATATATATATATATATATATATATATATATATATATATATATAAATATATATATATGTAATATATATATATAATATATATATATATATATATATATATATATATATATATGTATGTAATATATATATAATATATATATATATATATATATATATATATATATATATAAATATATATATATATCATATATATATATATGTATATCATATATATATATATATACATATATATATATATATATGCAATAAGATCACAGTAAACAGGTGATTTCAAAATATGCAAAACAACCACTCTGAAAGAATAGAGAAATTCCAAGCGCTTTCGTGACTACTCACATTATCGTGAGTAGTCACGAAAGCGCTTGGAATTTCTCTATTCTTTCAGAGTGGTTGTTTTGCATATATATATATATATATATATATATATATATATATATATATATATATATATATATATATATATATATATATTGTTAAGCAGTGACATACAGAAAAAATATTTTATATAACATAGTTCGGGGAGTATACTGAAAGCGGACGTGTATTATTCCCTGAAAGCGAACGCGTTTTATTCCTGTCAGTCAGGCAGTGGCCAGGACAGGAGCAGATGAGAGGTGTGCTTAGTTCAGTACAAGTCGGGTGGTGACTGGGGTAAAGTCATCATGTTTAGGGGGTAGTTTGAGTAGGTAATTTTGGTAAGTTTTTTAGTGAATACTATAGGTGCTTACGTTTAAGTGCTCTCATGTTTAATAGTAAAGCCCTAGTATGCAGAGGCCTGTTTATGCGAGAGTACTGTATTGTGTTTTGCCTACTGGTAATTAGTCTTACCATGCAGAAGTGAAGACGGGGGTGTGTATGTCATGGAGTCTCCCTGATTTACATGAACATAAGAAAGAAGGAACACTGCAACAGGCCTACTGACCCATGCGGAGCAGGTCCATGTCCCCCCCGATTGTCCCAATGACCCCCCCCCCGATTGTCCCAATGACCCACCCAGTCTGGTCCTCCACTCAATGATGGAGCACTGCAACAGACCCAAGAGCACAAGCTAGTGAGGTCCAACTCACACCCACTCATGTATTTATCTAACCTATTTTTAAAACTACACAACGTTTTAGCCTCAATAACTGTACTCGGGAGTTTGTTCCACTCATCAACAACTCTATTACCAAACCAGTGCTTTCCTATATCCTTCCTGAATCTGAGTTTTTCCAACTTGAAACCATTGCTGCGAGTCCTGTCTTGGCTGAAAATTTTCAGCACGCTATTTACATCCCCTTTATTTATTCCTGTTTTCCATTTATACACCTCGATCATATCCCCCCTAATTCTACGCCTTTCGAGAGAGTGCAGATTCAGGGCCCTCAGTCTATCCTCATAGGGAAGATTTCTGATACATGGGATCATCTTTGTCATCCTCCTTTGTACGTTTTCCAGAGCATTTATATCCATTCTGTAATACGGTGACCAGAACTGAGCAGCATAGTCTAAATGAGGCCTAACCAAGGATATACAGAGTTGAAGAACAACCTGAGGACTTCTATTATTTATACTTCTAGATATGAAGCCAAGAATCCTGTTAGCTTTATTGCGAACACTAATGCACTGTTGTCTTGGTTTTAGGTTACTCCTAACCAGAACTCCTAAATCCTTTTCGCAATCAGTAGTATTAAGATCTACATTATTTAGTTTATATGTGGCATGGTTATTTAACTGTCCAACATTTAGAATTTTGCATTTGTCAATATTAAACTGCATCTGCCACTTCTCCGACCATTGCGTCAGTCTATTCAAATCATCTTGGAGTGCTCTAATGTTCTCATTAGAATGAATTGGACGGCCTATTTTGGTGTCATCAGCCAATTTGTTTATGTCGCTATTTATTCCCTCATCTATGTCGTTTATGTAAATTGTGAACAACAACGGGCCCAACACTGACCCCTGAGGAACACCGCTTGTGACGTGCCCCCATTCGGATTTCTCCACATTTATGCAAACTCTCTGCTGTCTATTTCTCAGCCATGCCTCTACCCAGGAAAAAATTTCTTCTCCTATTCCGTGTGCCCTAAGTTTCCTCAATAGCCTCTGGTATGGAACTCTATCGAAAGCCTTACTGAAGTTCATATACATAATATCATATTCATTACCATGATCTACCTCAAACACCTTAATGAAAAAAGTTAGTAAATTCGTAAGACAGGAACGCCCCTTTGTAAAACCGTGTTGAGATTCATTAATCAATCTGTGCCTGTCAAGATGGCTACGAATTGCTTCGGCAATTATTGATTCCATAAATTTTCCCACTATGGAGGTAAGGCTTATTGGTCTTTAGTTCGAGCCAAGGACCTGTCACCTGCCTTATAAATAGGTATTACATTTGCCATTTTCCATTTATCAGGCACTATGCCAGTGTGTAGTGATATGTTAAAAAGATTAGCCAAAGGTATGCTAAGTACCTCTTTACATTCCTTTAACACCCTTGCAAACAGTTCATCAGGACCTGGGGATTTGTTGGGTTTTAGTTTCACTATTTGTCTGAGGACCATGTCACTAGTTACCGCAATCGTACATAGTTTATTATCATCGTGTTCTACATAATCTATTATTTCAGGAATATCGCTAGTATTTTCCTGGGTGAAAACTGGGAGGAAGTAGGTATTTAGAATTTCACACATATCCTTATCACTGTCAGTGATCTGACCAGAGTTACTCTTAAGTGGGCCAATCTTGTTCCTAATCTTACTTCTGTATACCTGAAAGAACCCTTTTGGGTTAGTCTTTGAATCCCTTGCGACCTTAGCCTCATAATCCCTTTTTGTTTTTCTTATTCCTTTTTTTATTTCTCTCTTTAATTGAATATATTGATTTCTTAACTGCCCATCCCCTCTTGATATGCCTATATATGCCTCTCTTTTGACCAATGAGATGTTTTAATCTATTGTTCATCCATTTGGGATCATTTCTGTTAGATCTAATTTCCCTACTCGGAACAAAAGTTGTCTGGGCAGCTAGAACTATGCTCTGAAAAACGTCATATTGGCAACCAAGATCACCTACCTGACCCATAGTCAGGACATCCCAATTTAGCCCACCCAAGTAATTTTTCAGTCCCATGAAGTCGGCCAAGCGAAAATCTAGGACAGAGATTTGATTGCAGTTATCTGGGTAATTCCATGATATATTGAAACTAAGTGATTTGTGATCACTTTCCCCAAGCTCATCATTAACCTCAAGATTTTTAATTAGTGAATCTTTGTTGGCATGAACCAAGTCAAGCAGATTGTTTCCCCTAGTTGGTTCTGTCACAGCCTGTTCTAAAAAGCAATCCTGAACCGTATCAAGAAAGTCACTAGACTCAAGATTTCCTATCATATAGTTCCAATCAATTTGTCTAAAGTTAAAATCTCCCATTATCACAACATTTTCATATCTAGATGCCTTATGAATTTCGTCCCATAACAGCTTACTGCACTCCCTATCAAGGTTTGGGGGCCTATAAATCACACCCAAAATTAATTTGTCACGTCCCTCGAGAAACTGTAGCCAAACAGATTCTGTGTTCGATGTTTCTAATCTTATATCACGTCTAAGACAACAATTTAAATTTTCTCTGACATACATAGCCACACCACCACCCTTCCTGTTGACCCTATCAGTGTGGAATAGTTTATAACCCTGTATGTTGCATTCAGAAAGCATTTCTCTATCTTTCAGGTTGAACCAGGTCTCTGTTATACCAATAATATATATATTACCTACACTTGCAAGTAATTTTAGCTCATCTATCTTATTTCTTAGATTCCTACTATTTGTATAGTAAACCTTAAGGGAGCTAGTCACCCATTGCCCTCTACTATCTCTTTTTGCTTGTTGATCAATTAATTTTCTATTACTAGCAACTTTATTTTGAATATTGTCTATTAAACATATCCCTGAGGTATCCCGGTAATAACTGCTGTTTTTAACCCTAATGCTGCAGCCTGATTGTTTCCCACAAACACCCATACCTCTATAATCTATCAGTTTAAATTCCTAGACAAGTCATCAATTACCCTCTCAATTGAATTGGCTAATGCAACCACTCCATCCCCAGAGAGATGAACCCCATCCCTTGCATACATATCACGTTTGCCAAAGAATAGGTCCCAGTTATCAATGAATGGGATTGCAAGTTCCTTGCAGTACCTCTCTAGCCAGCAATTTATACCAATTGCCCTAGACATCTATTCATTGCCCACTCCCTTTCTAGGCAAGATGCTACATATGACTGGGATCCCTCCCTTAGACCTAATTACTTCTTTGGCTGACCTGTACTTATCCAGCAGCTCCTCTCTCCTGCCCTTCCCAATGTCATTACCCCCAGCACTAAGACAGATAATGGGCTTGTTCCCATTACCTGCCATAATATTATCCAACCTGCTGACTATGTCGCCAACACCAGCTCTAGGAAGACACACGGTCCATTTATCTTACCTGAGAATCGCCTACTACTAAAATATTCTTACTTTGATTAGCAGGGGAATCAGTGGTACCTTCAACCTCACTAACCACTGAAGTACACTCGTCTTGGAGAACAGAGAATCGATTTCCTACCTTCACATCTTCTCTATTAACTCTCCTCATCTTCCTTCTTCCTGAACTGTGAACCACTTGCCACTTAAAGCGGCTGCCACTATCACTGCTGGTGTACATTCCTACCTTACCAGCTAAATCCTTCTCACACTCACCTAGTTGTACTTTAGCTCATTCTAGCTCAATACATAGACAACAATAAATTCATTATATTAGACCTTAGTGCAATTACAAGAGTGAGTCTGGTGCCACTTGTAATTTGTTTTTTTTATAGTATTAGTTTATACCTAGTTGTACTTTAGCTCATTCTAGCACAACACATAGACAATATCAATTTCATTATATTTATTAGTGGCTATACTCTATATGACCAAAGTGCTTTAGCGGTATACTTATCCAAACCTCCCACCACTACAGAAATCAGTATTAGAACTTGCCACATAATACAGGATATAAACAACCACTATTTAAACCTAAAAGATGAATGATCACGTTGACCCTGATCTAAACCTCCATAATCTAACACACAATCAAAACTTATTGGAAAGTAACTGCCTTTATTACACAGCATCACAAGCCAGCACTATCCTGAACACTGCTCAAAGTCTATATCAGTTCTTAACTACAACATCAGGTCCTTAAGCAAACACTATGATGACCTGGCACTCCTTGAGTCACTAAAGACACCCTTCTCCTGCATTGTTCTTACTGAGACCTGGCTTAAGCAGGACACAATTGATATCTACCCTCTACCAGGATACACAGCAATCCACAACTGCAGACCATACCAAGTTTGGGGTGGTACTGCAATCTATTACTCTAACCAGCTCTCTTGCATTAGCACTAATTGCTTTAGTGATGAATATGGGGAATACATTTTTGCTAATTTTACTGTAAAAAACCTCAAGACGCCTATAACAATCGGTGCCATATACCGGATACCCCACACAAACATCCCAAACTTCAGTGAGAATCTAAAGTCACTAATAACAAACAGACAAATGAACAAGCACCACCTTCTCTTAGCTGGAGACTTCAGTAACAATCTTGGCCTATCAGATGATCAGACTGTAACTGATTTCATCAACAATATGAACAACGCACTTCTCATACCAACAATAACTAAACCAACCAGGCTGACTGAGACAAGTGCAATCATAATAGACCACATATGGACCAATATACTAGCCCCCCTTAAACCAGGGATAATCACAGACAGCACTACTGACCACTACCCAACCTTCCTCTTAACAAACATTAGTAAGCCACCACTCGAATACAACAAAGTTTCATTTAGAATCCATGACGAGGCCTCAATAAGGAATTTCACAGCAGACCTAGAGACTGTCGACTGGCCTACAGAATTCTCCAATGCCAATGGTATTGACGATTGGACAGACATTTTTCTTAACAAAATACTTAGACTATACAACAAACATTGTCCTATAAAAACGAAAAAGATTACGAATAAACAGCTTGGTTGCCCATGGCTAACCAGCAGCATTCTGAAATCCATTGATAAGAAACACTAATATGAAAAGCAATATAGACAGGGCTTAATACACAAAGATATTCTTAAACAATATTCAACAGTTCTCACCAAATTAATAAAGAAAGTCAAACAACTGTACTACTCCAGCAGATTCACTGACACAAGAGGAGATATAAAAAAGACCTGGAAAATACTTTCCCAGATTCTGGGGACCCACAAACTGAAAAAAAAAATAACAAGAATATTGTTCTAACTAAACCTCATGAAACACCACTGCATCCCACTGATACAGCTAACAAGATAAACGACTTCTTCTCAAACATAAGATCTAATCTCACCAGTAAAATCCCATGTATCAATGCCCATGCCGGGGACTACCTATATGGAAATTTCCCAAATTCCTTCTATCTTGTACCAACTGTGCCCACGGAAGTCACTGTGATCATAAAGTCACTTAAAAATAACTCAGGGAATCTGTCTCACTTCCCACCATTATTGTACAAGCGAGCGGCCCATGTCCTTTCACATGCTATTACATTACTTTTTAACAAGTCACTAGAAACTAGCACTTTCCCATCACTACTCAAGACAGCAACGGTTACACCAATACACAAAGGTGGTGACCCTACAGATGTAAAAACTATAGGCCAATATCAAACTTACCATTGCTATCCAAAATCTTCAAGAAACTCGTGCACAGGAGACTATATTCATTTATAACGTCACAAAACATACTCAACCCCTGCCAGTTTGGATTCAGGAAAAATAAAAGCACTAATGATGCAATTATAAAAATGCTAGACCTGCTTTACACAGCACTGGAAAATAAAGAATATCCGCTAGGAATTTTTGACCTAAGAAAAGTGTTTGACACAGTAGACCACGGCATCCTACTCCACAAACTTGACCACTATGGTATAAGAGGCCATGCACTTGCATGTTTTAAATCCTACCTTTCTAATAGGCATCAGTATGTCACCATTAAAGACACAGCCTCATCAATACGGCAACTTGATACTGGAGTTCCGCAGGGAAGTGTCCTTGGACCCCTGCTCTTCCTCATTTACATCAATGATCTTCCAAACATATCCCAACACCTGAAACCCATTCTCTTTGCTGACGACACGACTTATGTCATCTCCCACCCTAATCTTGCCACCCTCAACATCATTGTTAACGAGGAGCTGCTCAAAATATCGACTTGGATGACAGCCAATAAACTTACGATTAACACTGGCAAAACCTACTATATTATGTCTGGTAGCAGAGCATGTGTTGCACAACTTAACATTAAGATCGACAACTCTCTAATTGCCAGACATAATGAGGGCAAATTCCTTGACCTATACCTCGACAACAACCTAAATTTCAGCACCCATATCCAACACATAACAAAAAAAGTATCCAAAATGGTGGGGATCCTCTCCAAGATACGATACTACGTACCGCAAACTGCCCTTCTCACACTATACCATTCACTTATATATCCATACCTCACCTATGCTATCTGTGCTTGGGGTTCAACTGCAGCAACACACCTAAAGCCAATAATAACCCAACAAAAAGCCGCAGTAAGAATAATCACTAAATCCCATCCCTGGCAACACCCCCCTCCCCCACTCTTCATAGATCTAAACTTACTCCCTGTTCAGAACATCCACACTTATTACTGTGCAATCTATATCTACAGGACCTTAAATTCCAATATTAACCTTGACCTAAATTGCTTTCTTGATAGTTGTGACAGGATCCACAGGCATAACACCAGACACAAACATCTCTGTGACATTCCCCGTGTTCGACTAAACCTTTACAAAAATTCAATGTATTTCAAAGGACCTAAAATCTGGAACACCCTACCTGAAAACTCTAGAACTGCAGACACATTCATCACTTTCAAAACTACAGTTAGAAAACATCTTATCTCCCTGATCCACCCCGACAACTAACTACATGATAACCACCTAGTGGTTCAAAATTACACTCACTCACCCACTGACTATAAACCCAGAAATACTAATCTTAATCTTAAAATAATAAATCCTAACTAGTCATAAGTTTGCCTATGATACTCTAATATAGACACCTTGTATTGTGCCAAAACAAAAGCATTCACATTGCTAAACTCACAAATTATGATGTAGTCACTTAGCCTTAATAAAATAATCTGTAAGGATTTAATGTTAAGAATTAATCTAAGTCTGCTCGAAATGCCTAGCCATGCTAGGTGTCCTAGTGGCCCCCTCTGTAATTAGTATTTTATAACATGTAAACAACAAAATACCCAAAATCTGTAAACCCCACATTGTAACCATTATAGAGAATAAACTCGAATTGAACTGAATTGAGTTGAACTCATTAGTAGCAGTGTGCTAGTGAGCTAATGTAAACTGGAGTGTGGTGGTTTTTTGTAGTAGTTATAAGTTGTACATAAGTTGCTATTGTTAATATATATATTTTTTTATATAGGTGAGTTTTTGTCCTTCCTAATAATTTTTATAATATTTAATAATATTTATATTATTGTGCCCACAAATGAGTGGTAATGGCTAGTCGCAGTGTAGTTATTGATCAATACCACTCGTTCGTGGGCACAATAATATAAAATACTGTTCGTTGTACTAGTACACCAAACAGAGTCTAGAATGAAATTAGCCTAGAGTCATCCATACCATCGTATGTCCTTAGGTAGCGAGTACAACGTCCAGTTCCGCTAGATGCGCTACTGTTATGGATTCTATGGTCCAGTGGACTAAAGCGTCATGAGTTTTCGCCTACCATGAGGCAGGCCAAAGCAGCATGGGTTCGAGTCCTTGGCTAGTGCAGTGTTGTTATATATATATATATATATATATATATATATATATATATATATATATATATATATATATATATATATATATATATTTATGTTTTTTTTTTTTAGGGAATTGGGGAAGGTAGGGAATTTTAAACTAGTAAGTAAAATGAGAAACCACACTGAGACAAATCCTCTTGAAATTGTTCATCTTCTCTTGAGTAACAGCATGAGCAGTAGCAGTATCGCCAGCATCATCACCATCAGCTGCAGCAAAAGCAATAACAGCAGCAGCAGCGGCAGCAGTTTTAGTTAGACCAGCAGCGACAGTAGCAGCACTACCAACAACACTGCAGAACGAGCAGAAACATAAACAATAACGACAGCAGCTGTGACAGCAACAGTAGCAGTATCAGCAGCAATACAGCAGCGGAAGAGGCAGCGAATTCATTACTATGAGACAACAGAGACTCACATGTGTTCGTGTTGTCGCCTTTTAACTGAATGTGATTCACGTGGATAATGCCTTCAGGAAACATTTGACTCTACGTGTTATCGTTCCTTATTGATGCAGTGGGGAAGAATAATGTTTTCAGGAAACATTAAACTCTACATGCTATCCTTATTCACGTTATTGTGGAGGATACCTTCAGGAAACACTATACTTAATGTTTTATTCCTAATAAACGTGTTGGTGGAGGACGATACCGTCGTGAAAAAAAAAATGACTCCATGTATTACCATTCTTTCTTTGATGTGCTGCTTGACACCTTCAGGAAACGCTTAACTCCACTTATTTATTGAACGGTTAGAAAATAAGGCTATATTGAATATCTCCAGATAAACTACAAGATATGAGACATCAGAATCATTTTATATAAACTAAAAGACCTTCTCGTTGCCTCAGCAACAATTCAAGGATGAGAAATAAGATAAAATATCTTTCATTTACAAGGTGTTGAAAGGCATCATTACCGTGTGTGCTCATCAGGAAGCTGGGCCGAGTTTGATGTGTCGTAAACCTTCTCTGATGCTGGGTTCAGATCCGCACCATTGGCCTCGATAATTATCTTGCAGTTTATGGCAGCCTCTTCAGCTTACTCGCTTATTGGCAGAATCGCTTTGTCTAATAAAGAGATTAGCATTACTTTTTAAAACTCTCCCTCTGAACAAAGAACCTTACTAGAAGTTAGGATAATTTATCCTGTTGCCTTTATAGTTTGGCTGAGTCATGAAATAACCGTAAGTATCAAAAGGAATAATTATTTTAGTTTATTTAAGAGTTCAGTGATAAAAATTTGCATTTCAGAAAATAGCTTCACTCATTTTTATCTCGTAGGTTTTTGGGTTTGGTAGAGGAAGGGAAAGAAACAAAAATTCCAGAAAACTTTAAAAAAATGGAGTATGAGAGAGTTAAATAAATCACGAAAGGCAGTAGGTTAACAGAACAACAGAGAATAAGTAGGGAAAGCTCTAAATTCTAAAAGGTAAACAGGCAAAGAGACAGAGACAGACAGACAGATACAGAGAGACAGACATAGGGAGACAGGCAGAAACAGACACAAACAGGGGCGGAGTTAACTAATTATTGAGCGACTACTATGGACCTAGTTGGCATCCAGGTAGCCACGCCAAACTTTTCAAAATTGACCATAGATTATGTATTCTTCTTGTACGGGTGACCATAACGATACAATATTTCTTGTTCCTTTCAAAGCGAAGCGAATATTTTTCTGGCACAGGTCACGCGAGCTCCTCCTACATCAAACTTTATTGAGTTCTTTCTCTTTGAAAAATTGATAAAAGCAATTTTTTTTTTATCAGAGCTCGAGGGTAGACTTATTCCTCACCAGAGAGCAAACCCGAGTTTGGAGTACAGAGTGGATAAATGGCAAGTCATGAATTTTCATATGAATACATATTCTTACGTATACATCGTAGGCTGTCTCCAACAGAGGCAGGGTGACCCGACAAAGAAGAAAACACTTTCTCTGTCATTCAATCACTGTCTTGCCAGAGGCGAGCTGACATTGCTGTTTTGGCTGACCTTCCAAACCGCAACATCCTCACCCCTCCTTCAAAGTGCAGGCACTATACTCTCCACCTACAGGACTCAAGTCAGGCTAACCGGTTTCCCTTCTCCCTTCGTAAGTATTATCTTCCTCACACTCGAATAGCACGTCATATATATGTATATATATTATATATATATATATATATATATATATATATATATATATATATATATATATATATACATATATATATATATATATATATATATATATATATATATATATATATATATATATATATATATATATATATATATATATATATATATATATATATATATATATATATATATATATATATATATATATATATATGTATACACACATACACACACACACACATATATATATATATATATATATATATATATATATATATATATATATATATATATATATATATATATATATATATATATATATATATATATATATATATATATATATATGCAAAACAACCACTCTGAAAGAATAGAGAAATTCCAAGCGCTTTCGTGACTACTCACATTATCAAGGAACTATGAAAGTAAAGCATCCAAAGAAGGTACATAAGGGGTCTGGCCAATATCTCACTATCAGAACCCACAACGGTTAAACACCTGACGTGCGCCGGCCCAACTGGACAGGTCCTTTGCACAACCCACCAACAAACTATTCTACCCAAGAAATTTTTTAAAATTATTATTTGTCCAGTGTATTATTAAATTCTTCCCAAATTCTATTAATTATAAATGGATCTAATTTATATAAACCAAAGGAAATATTCATATTATTGTCAAAACTGCTTTTTATGAAACAAGATTCAATTATATTCCTGTCGACCATGGACTTGCTTGATACTACTTTCTCAACTTTTTGAAAATCAATTGGATGGTTAAAATCTCTTACATGAATAAATAGAGCATTGGAATCTTGTCCAGTTCTAATGCTATATTTATGTTGTTTTAATCTTAGTTCGAGATTTTTACCAATTTGACGGTAATAAACTTCATCGCAAATTTTACAAGGAATCTTATAGACACATCCATCAGCATTTTGGGGGGAATTCTTTATCAAAAGTTTTTTTACTGTATCAAGAATTTTGAATACAACTTTAATGGTTTATATAAATTAGATCCATTTATAATTAATAGAATTTGGGAAGAATTTAATAATACACTGGACAAATAATAATTTTAAAAATTTTCTTGGGTAGAATAGTTTGTTGGTGGGTTGTGCAAAGGACCTGTCCACTTGGGCCGGCGCGCGTCAGGTGTTTAACCGTTGTGGGATCTGATAGTGAGGTGTTGGCCAGACCCCTTATATACCTTCCTTGGATGCTTTACTTTCATAGTTCCTTGACAATGTGAGTAGTCACGAAAGCGCTTTGAATTTCTCTATTCTTTCAGAGTGGTTGTTTTGCATATTCTGAAATCACCTGTTTACTGTGATCCTATTGCATATATATATATATATATATATATATATATATATATATATATATATATATATATATATATATATATATATATATATATATATATATGTATGTATATGGTTAAAAAGCATTGCTTTTACCTCATTGTCTAATAATATTAATTAAACATGCATATTGTTACCTGGAGGTTACCTGGAGGTTATTCCGGGGATCAACGCCCCCGCGGCCCGGTCCATGACCAGGCCTCCCGATGGATCAGGGCCTGATCAACTAGGCTGTTACTGCTGGCCGCACGCAGTCCAACGTACGAGCCACAGCCCGGCTGATCCGGCACTGACTTTAGGTATCTGTCCAGCTCTCTCTTGAAGGCAGCCAGGGGTTTATTGGCAATTCCCCTAATGCTTGATGGGAGGCTGTTGAACAGTCTTGGGCCCCGGACACTTATGGTGTTTTCTCTTAGTGTACCAATGGCGCCCCTACTTTATATTGGCGGCATTTTGCATCGCCTGCCCAGTCTTTTACTTTCGTAGGGAGTGATTTCTGTGTGCAGATTTGGGACCATTCCTTCCAAGATTTTCCAAGTGTAGATTATGATATATCTCTCCCTCCTGCGTTCCAACGAGTACAAGTCAAGTGCTTCCAAGCGTTCCCAGTAGTTAAGGTGCTTGACAGAACTTATACGTGCAGTAAAGGATCTCTGTACACTCTCTAGATCTGCGATTTCACCTGCTTTGTATGGAGATGTTAATGTACAGCAGTATTCCAGCCTAGAGAGAACAAGTGATTTGAAAAGGATCATCATGGGCTTGGCATCTTTCGTTTTGAAAGTTCTCATTATCCATCCTATCATTTTCTTTGCACGTGCGATCGTGGCACTGTTGTGATCCTTGAAAGTGAGATCCTCAGACATTACTACTCCCAGGTCCCTTACATTATTTTTCCGCTCTATTGTATGGCCGGAGTCAGTAGTATACTCTGTTCTAGTTATTATCTCCTCCAGTTTTCCATAACGGAGTAGTTGGAATTTGTCCTCATTGAACATCATATTGTTTACCGTTGCCCACTGGAAAACTTTGTTTATATCTTCTTGGAGGTTAACCGCGTCCTCAGCAGATGACAGCCTCATGCAGATCCTAGTATCATCCGCAAAGGATGATACGGTGCTGTGGTGTATATCTCTGTTTATGTCTGATATGAGGATAAGGAATAAGATGGGGGCGAGTACTGTGCCTTGTGGAACAGAGCTCTTCACTATGGCAGCCTCGGATTTAACTCTGTTGACCACTACTCTTTGTGTTCGATTTGTTAGGAAGTTGAAGATCCATCTCCCCACTTTCCCAGTTATTCCTTTAGCACGTATTTTATGGGCTATTACGCCATGATCGCATTTGTCAAATGTTTTTGCAAAGTCTGTGTATATTACATCTGCATTCTGATTTTCTTCCAGTGCATCCAGGGCCATGTCATAGTGATCCAGTAGTTGTGAGAGGCAGGAGCGACCTGCCCTGAACCCATGTTGACCTGGATTGTGCAGATTTTGGGAATCCAGGTGATTTGCAATCCTGCTTCTTAGCACTCTTTCAAAGATTTTTATGATGTGGGACGTCAGAGCTATTGGTCTAAAGTTCTTAGCTAATGCTTTGCTGCCACCTTTATGGAACGGGGCTATATCCGTTGTTTTAAGTGACTGTGGAATTTCACCCATGTCCAAGCTCCTCCTCCATAGTGTACTTAGGGCACGCGAGAGGGGTTTCTTGCAGTTCTTAATGAAAACAGAGTTCCACGAGTCTGGGCCCGGGGCTGAGTGCATAGGCATGTTGTCAATGGCTTTTTCGAAATCTATCGGAGTTAGGGTAATGTCGGAAATCTGGCATACATTTATGGAGTTTTGAGGCTCATTCATGAAGAAATCATTTGGGTCGTCGATCCTCAGACCGATTAGTGGTTCACTAAACACAGAGTCGTACTGGGATTTCAATATTTCACTCATTTCCTTGTTGTCGTCTGTGTAAGTCCCATCCTGTCTGAGTAAGGGCCCGATACTAGGTGTGGTATTTGCCTTGTTTTTGGCATATGAAAAGAAATATTTGGAATTTCTTTCAATTTCACTAATAGCTTTAAGCTCCTCCTGCCTCTCCTGGTTCCTGTAAGAGTCATTTAGCTTAAGTTCGATAGTTTCCACTTCCCTGGTCAGCGCCTCCTTTCGTGTATCAGATATTCTAGCACTCCTGAGGAGCTCAGTGACTCTTCATCGTCTTCTGTAGAGGGAGCGTCTTTTTCTCTCCAGTTTACTCCTGCTCTTCTTCTTTCTTAGGGGAATATGCCTAGAACATGCTTCGGCTACCAGGAAGTTGATCCTTTGAAGGCACTGGTTTGGATCCATGTCATTTAAGACATCTTCCCAACATGTTTCGTTTAGGACATGGTTTACCTGGTCCCAGTTGATGTTCTTGTTGTTGAAATTGTATTTTGTGAAGACACCTTCACAGGTACATGCATTCTGCTGTTCAGGACCCCTATGCATGTACGTCTGGACTTCGATTAGATTGTGATCGGAATTAGTTGTTTTTGATATTCTTATGTCTCTTATCAGGTCCTCATTATTTGTGAAGATAAGGTCATGTGTGTTTTCTAGTCTTGTTGGCTCCACTATCTGCTGGCTTAAGGTGTGTTTTTCGCAGAGACTTAGTAGCTCATGTGTGTGTGACCTTTCATCTGCGCTACCTCCGGGGATTGTTTCAGCTATAACATTATTTGCTACATTCTTCCATTTTGTATGCCTTAGGTTGAAATCACCAAGCAGTAAGATGTTTGGGGATGGAGCTGGAAGGTTTTCCAAACAGTAATCGATTTTCAGTACATTAATGTGTACATTAATTTCAATTATTATTAACACTGTAAGAGCAGCAAGCTGGTAGAGGGTACAAATGACTTACACAGTCGAAACACCTGTTCTTTGACTTGCATAATTACTTCTTAACTAGTGGCCTCCCCGCTGAGTACTATCTGGCTGGTATGTGCGAGTGCTCTGGGTTCCACCAGGTGGGCAGGCGTCAGTCTTGTCAGAGACTCGAGATGAGTAAGTATGGTGTCCAGCGTTTCCATTTAAAACATTTCAATTCTTACACTATATATCGTGAGTGGAACCTGGTGAAGGTTTAGGCCGCGGGAACGTTGATCCCCGGAACACCCTCCAGGTAGTGTCTATACCTTGACTTGTGAGGACTTGGTCGGAGAGAGTAGTGTTTGCATGCTAAGTCCTGTGTTGGCTCCGTGTTTTGTTTGTTGGACGTAGCCATTGTGGGTTGCAATGGGACTTTGTTTTCTAACGATTCAGTCCTGTGTGGAGTTTTTCTCTGCTCTTCTTTTCGGATCTAAGTTCCTGACGGCTGAGTCAGGAAAACGCACACTGGTTGTTGACTTATTTTATCCATATAAGATATATCTGTGTCAGTTGTCGAATGTAACCTTTTAGTACAGTTTCTCATGAGGGATTTATTGAGCTGAGCTTTGCTTTTCTGGGATGTGTTTGCGATTGTACAAAGATATTCTTTAAATTAAAAATATAAAGAATAATTTTATGTCTTTGGCTTTACCACTTTTTTTCCCCTAGACCGCATACATTGATTTTTGTTCTAACAACCTGAGGTGTTTGCTTACCCCAGCCTCTGGCAGGATAGCAATTGCGCAATCATTCCACAATATAGCAGTAAGTAAAAGGAATTCACCTCAGCCATTCACCTATATACCTATGCATACACCAAGGCTGCTCTCGTGGCCTCTCTAGGTTTGAGAGGAAATGAAGGTTAGCGGGATATAGAGCTAAACTGGAACTGGGAAGAAAAAGCCTTAACATGTATTTCTGGGAAAACTACTGCAGAAATAAGCATTATGGTCCTACAAGAAATTCACCTCAAGAGAAGCAGTGGAACTTTGACGTAAAACTGTACGAGTGTGTATATGAGTGTACTCACCTAACTCACCTAATTGTGGTTACAGGGGTCGAGTCATAGCTCCTGGCCCCTGTTCTTCACTGGTCGCTACAAGGTCCACTCTCTCTCCCTGATCCATGAGCTTTATCATACCTCTTAGAGCTATGTGTGATTCCTGCTTCCACTACATCACTATCCAGACTATTAAACTTCCTGACAACTCTGTGCGTGCTCACCTAATTGTGGTTTCAGGGGTCGAGTCATAGCATACGGCCCCGCCTCTTCACTGGTCGCTACTAGGTGTTTGTGTGTGTGTGTGTGTTTATGAGCACAAACCTATATGAGGTGAGTACACACACACACATACACACCTGTGTGTGTATGTGTCTGTCTGTGTGTGTGAGAGTCTTTGCATGAGTGTTTTCCTTGTCACTATGTATGAATGCGTGTGAGGACTCTCACTTGTATATTTACAAGTTCGTTTGAGCATGTTCATGTTCGAATAAGCATGTAATACTATCCGACGCATCTCTAAACTGTTGGTAAGCTTGCGTATATATGCATGAACTCGTGTGTTTACGCGAATAAAGATGTTATCATACACGGAAAAACATCGCGTTTAGAGACAGGTACACTAGGCAAAAACCCAGGAACACTATGTAAATGGGAAGAGAAACGATAACAGTTGGAGACCATTGTGTGTATGTGTGTGTGTGTGTGTGTGTGTGTGTGTGACAGACACACACAACTAGACAGATAGACAGACTTATAGACTGAGTGCACATCAAGGTCAGTCCTAAAGGCACTTACTCTATGAATTAATATTCTTATTACAGATTAAATCCGATAGTAATTCAATCTACCTCTTCTTCCTCCCTCTCGACCTTCCCTTCTTCCTGCTAACTCTCTTCTCTAACACCTCTTCTCCCTTTCCTCGCTTATTTTTCTGTTAAATATTATTTCCTTGGGTACATGCATCATTTGCTCCATTCTCCCTCCATTTAAACCATACCCCCGGCCGGGTTTGAACCCGCGGTCATAGAGTCTCAAAACTCCAGCTCCAGCAATCGTGTCATTACGATTTCTTAAGTCACTCCCTCCATTTCCTTTATCCTGCCTACACTTTCTCCTCCGTTATCTCTTCTCTTCTACCAAAATCCTAAAATATGTAATATTAGGAGGAACTACAGATATATTTAACTAAAAAGTCGATTCGTCTAGATCTTCTTTCTTACACTAAGCCTACACTGTAGGCCTATTTCTTCTTCCTATATTCTCGGCCTATTCCCAAAGCCTATACTATATTTCTTTCTCTAGGCTTATACTTTCCTCCTTCCTACACACTAGGTTTATACTTTGCTGCGATACCATCCTTCTTACATTCTCGGACTCCACCTTTCTACATTCTAAGCCTAAATCCTCCTATGCTCTAGGAACATCCTTTTCTCCGCTTTAGATTTATACCTTCCATGCTTCAAGCCTATACCTTCTACTATACCTATATCTTTCTACTAAAACTTCCGACTTATACCTTTCTACACTTTAGGCCTATACCTTTCTACGCTCCTGGCCTACATCTATCTACGCTCTAGCCCTATACTCTCTGTCTTCCTACAGTGTCAAAACATTATCACACAATCAAAGTTGCCATCCTTAATGACAATTACTTTTCAGTTTACACTTCTTTACATAACTTTTGTTCATTAGGGAGATATATGCTTTGATGTGTGTGTGTATGTGTGTACTCACCTATTTGTACTCACCTATTTGTGGTTGCAGGGGTCGAGTCATAGCTCCTGGCCCCGCCTCTTCACTGATTGCTACTAGGTCCTCTCTCTCCCTGCTCCATGAGCTTTATCATACCTCGCCTTAAAACTATGTATGGTTCCTGCCTCCACTACGTCACTTTCTAGGCTATTCCACGGCTTGACTACTCTGTGACTGAAGAAATACTTCCTAACATCCCTTTGATTCATCTGAGTCTTCAACTTTCAATTGTGACCTCTTGTGTCTGTGTCCCATCTCTGGAACATCCCGTCTTTGTTCACCTCGTCTATTCCGCGCAGTATTTTGTATGTCGTTATCATGTCTCCCCTGACCCTCCTGGCCTCCAGTGTCGTCAGGCCGATTTCCCTCAACCTTTCTTCGCAGGACAATCCCCGTAGCTCTGGGACTAGTCTTGTTGCAAACCTTTGCACTTTCTCTAATTTCTTGACGTGCTTGACTAGGTGTGGATTCCAAACTGGTGCTGCATACTCCAGTATGGGCCTGACGTAAATGGTATACAGAGTCTTGAACGACTCCTTACTGAGGTATCGGAACGCTATCCGTAGGTTTGCCAGGCGCCCGTATGCTGCAGCAGTTATCTGATTGATGTGCGCCTCAGGAGATATGCTCGGTGTTATACTCACCCTCAGATCTTTTTCCTTGAGTGAGGTTTGCAGACTTTGGCCATCTAAACTATATTGTGTCTGCGGTCTTCTTTGCCCTTCCCCAATCTTCATGACTTTGCATTTGGCGGGGTTAAACTCAAGGAGCCAGTTGCTGGACCAGGCTTGTAGCCTGTCCAGGTCTCTCTGTAGTCCTGCCTGACCCTCATCCGATTTGATTCTTCTCATTAACTTCACATCGTCCGCAAACAAGGACACTTCTGAGTCTATCCCTTCCGTTATGTCATTCACATATACCAAGAACAGCACAGGTCCTAGGACTGACCCCTGTGGAACCCCGCTTGTCACAGGCGCCCACTTTGACACCTCATCACGTACCATGACTCGTTGTTGCCTCCCTGTAAGGTATTCTCTTATCCATTGCAGTGCCTTTCCTGTTATGTGTGCCTGATCCTCTAGCTTTTGCAGTAACCTCTTGTGAGGAACTGTGTCGAAGGCCTTCTTGCAATCCAAAAAAAAAAAAAATGCAGTCGATCCACCCCTCTCTCTCTTGTCTTACTTCTGTCACCTTGTCATAAAACTCTAATAGGTTTGTGACACAGGATTTTCCCTCCCTGAAGCCGTGCTGGTTGTCAATTATACACTTGTTTCTTTCCAGGTGCTCCACCACTCTCCTCCTGATGATCTTCTCCATGACCTTGCATACTATACACGTTAATGATACAGGTCTGTAGTTTAGTGCCTCATGTCTATCTCCCTTTTTAAAAATTGGGACTACATTTGCCATCTTCCATACCTCAGGGAGTTGCCCAGTTTCAAATGATGTGTTGAAGATCTTCGTTAATGGTGCACACAATGTCTCTGCTCCCTCTTTAAGGACCCACGGAGAGATGTTGTCTGGTCCCACCGCCTTTGAGGTGTCAAGTTCGCATAGCAGCTTCTTCACCTCCTCCTTGGTTATATGTGTGTGTGTGTACTCACCTAGTTGTACTCACCTAATTGAGGTTGCGGGGGTCGAGTCCGAGCTCCTGGCCCCGCCCCTTCACTGATCGCTACTAGGTCACTCTCCCTGAGCCGTGAGCTTTATCATACCTCTGCTTAAAGCTATGTATGGATCCTGCCTCCACTACATCGCTTCCCAAACTATTCCACTTACTGACTACTCTGTGGCTGAAGAAATACTTCCTAACATCCCTGTGATTCATCTGTGTCTTCAGCTTCCAACTGTGTCCCCTTGTTACTGTGTCCAATCTCTGGAACATCCTGTCTTTGTCCACCTTGTCAATTCCTCTCAGTATTTTGTATGTCGTTATCATGTCCCCCCTATCTCTCCTGTCCTCCAGTGTCGTCAGGTTGATTTCCCTTAACCTCTCCTCGTAGGACATACCTCTTAGCTCTGGGACTAGTCTTGTTGCAAACCTTTGCACTTTCTCTAGTTTCTTCACGTGCTTGGCTAGGTGTGGGTTCCAAACTGGTGCCGCATACTCCAATATGGGCCTAACATACACGGTGTACAGGGTCCTGAATGATTCCTTATTAAGATGTCGGAATGCTGTTCTGAGGTTTGCTAGGCGCCCATATGCTGCAGCAGTTATTTGGTTGATGTACGCTTCAGGAGATGTGCCTGGTGTTATACTCACCCCAAGATCTTTTTCCTTGAGTGAGGTTTGTAGTCTCTGACCCCCTAGACTGTACTCCGTCTGCGGCCTTCTTTGCCCTTCCCCAATCTTCATGACTTTGCACTTGGTGGGATTGAACTCCAGGAGCCAATTGCTGGACCAGGTCTGCAGCCTGTCCAGATCCCTTTGTAGTTCTGCCTGGTCTTCGATCGAGTGAATTCTTCTCATCAACTTCACGTCATCTGCAAACAGGGACACCTCAGAGTCTATTCCTTCCGTCATGTCGTTCACAAATACCAGAAACAGCACTGGTCCTAGGACTGACCCCTGTGGGACCTCGCTGGTCACAGGTGCCCACTCTGACACCTCGCCACGTGTGTGTGTGTGTGTGTGTGTGTGTGTGTACTTACCTATTTATACTTACCTATTAGTGGTTGAAGGGGTTGATTCACAGCTCCTGGCCCCGCCTCTACGCTGGTGTGTGTGTCCGTGTTCTTGTAGGTGCATGCATGAGTGTACATGCATATGTGTATGTATATGTTTTCTTACCTATATGTGGTTGCAGAGGTCGAGTCTCAGTTCCTGGCCCAGCAGGTTTCACTCGCTCCTAGCGAGTGTCATTCCACTTTCTCCACCCGGTGGCTGAAGAAGAATTTGCTGAAATCCTAATGACCCACCTGTGTCTTTATCTTGTAAGTACAGGTCGGTCTAGATAAGTATAAGGTGCAAGTCCCAGTAAAAAAGCTGAATAGACAACCTCTTAATCATACCAGAGGCAAAGATAAGACAATGTATGCAATAAGGTTAATTGTTTACCTGGAATGGTATCAAGAAGTAATGAATTATGAATAAGTGAGTTAATGTTATCATCAACTTCTCAGCTTTGGTAAGAGAGTCATATAGATTAGGCGGTTCAGTTTATGTCTCCGGTCTGCTTTATGGCTTTAGAAGCGTTGAAAAACGGACGAAAAGGGATGATGAATATGATATCCTGTATCAGGAAAGTGTAGAATGAGGAGAGGAGTGAAGGAAGAAGAAGAAGAAGAAGAAGAAGAAGAAGAAGAAGAAGAAGAAGACAAAAAAGTGGTAGAGTTAACTACAGTGGCTACAGCAACAGCAGCAGTATACTACACAACGTTTGCTCTATACTTCTCTCGTCTACAATCTTTTCTTTCTCCATTCTCCTCCCTCCCATTCACTCTTAATCTGTATATCTCTCCGGTTTTTTTCTTTTTCGTTTTTTTTAGGTCTTTCGTAGTTTGGACAAGCAAAGATAGAAAGTTTCTAATGGCTCGTCTTTATCTGGCGTTTGCTGTCAATATTCCAGGTGTGGAGGGACGAATATATATATATATATATATATATATATATATATATATATATATATATATATATATATATATATATATATATATATATATATATACATGTAGGAACAGCATGAGTAAAGAAAAAGAACCAAAGAACAAGCCCAGGCAACAAGAATCACAGAGTAAAAAGCCTTTTAGAAAGTTACCACGGAAGATAAAAGACAAATTACACTCTCCATAAAGGGAGCTGCTTGGCCTCACCTGAGGAAAATAAACAGGTACAGTAAGCCACAGCCATTCCCGTAGTCATCCACCATCTCCCTCCATTCCCCCTTGGCCTGCCTCCATCCCCTTTTTCTTCCCTCCATCCCTCTTGGCCGGTCTCCATGCCGCATGACCTGCCTCTATCTCACACGGCCTGCCTCCATTACCCACAAGCTGTCTCTATCAACCACGGTATGCCTCCATCACCCACGGCCTGCCCCCATCACCTTCGGCCTGCCTCCATAACTCGCTGTCTCCTCCATTCATGTCACATCCATCACCCCCACTGTGGCGCTCCTCCCTACTTAACATCTCTTACCTCGCACCTGTAATTAAAAAGGGAGGAGGGACCTAATGTGTATAATTAAAGGCCGCACAGGTAAGGCATAAGGAGGAAAAAGAAGAAAAACTTCTTCTTTTATCGCTAATGGGACACTTATAACTGGCAGAGTGGCAGGTGCTCCTTGCTCGTGACTGCTTTATGTATACGCTGTGATGATTTGCTTCCGTACAGTGTCTAGAATGATTTTTATATATTTTTATGACTCAAGATTTGTGTGTGTGTGTGTGTGTGTGTGGCGTGCTCCTCAGGCAGAGGTTGCCATCTTGGCCTATAAGGGTAAGTTTGTCTGACAGTTTTAGTGTATACTTCATAGCTTCCCACTGGGTGGAACTCAAAAAGATTACAGAAACTCGTAGTGAAAATAAATTGTTGTAGTAACTCAGCGAAAGTCAGTTCGAGCATCTAGATACTTTTATTTTTTTTAATGATCCTATATAACAGTAAATATATATTGATCAACGCGAAAAGGAAAATAACACAAGCTTTCTTTCACTCTTTCTCTCTCCAGATTTCAAGTGAAGCGACACAACCCTTTTCTTAATATTTTTAACAAATATTTAATCGACTGATATTTAAACGATTGATAAGCAGCTCCAAAACTTATTACATAGCACAGCACCCAAAATTTTTGTCAGTCAAATTATGTACTATATCGTATCGATTTTCACCGACCAAAATTGCTTCTTACTTAAAAGAATAAGCTATCAAAATTTTTTTAAAAGCATTTCGTCACAGTTTACTTTTAAGAGCAATATTTAAGCCTAAATACCTGTAGAATACAGGAGTCTGCTGCAGTCTACAAATGCAATAGGTTGGTAGAACAAAACACCAACTGCATGTCTACATCTATGATCACCTTGGGAGACCTAGTGACACAAACAGGCCATTAGATAGGCCATTGCTTCAGAATTGGTGAAGTCAAGAAACCACACCCTAAACTAGCTGTATGGTCTTGAATGTATTTGATACAAGAACATGTCGCTTCTGTATATTGTGTTAAACGTTCTATGTGTAACACTGGACAGTCGGCGGAGTTATTTTTGTAGATTTTTTCACAATCGTTTAGTTGTGTTTTTATGTTTTAAAGATTGTTTACCGTAATGTAACCACTTCCTCATCACTGTAATAAAATTTACAATAAATCTGTTTTAATAGGAGCGACATACCTTGTTATCTCTCTCATTCTTTAGTTAAAACTCTAGAGTCAAGAGGTAGATTATTTTACATTATTATGATCGCTAATCTTGTTATTATTATTATTATTATTATTATTATTATTATTATTATTATTATTATTATTATTATTAATTATTATAAGTAGTAGTAATAGTAGTCGTAGTGAAGCAAGAGTATTAGACCTACCAATAAAATTTGAAGCACCAGCAACAGTAGTAGAACGAGCAATAACAACAATAGCTATGGAAGCACTAACACACTTCACATGTGGATGCACATTTTCGTAAGAGATGAGATACATACATCCATCACGACCGCGGACGGGAGAGTCCTACAACACTAGATCAAACATTTATTCCTGCCTGAAGCTTGACCACTGGTGTAACCTCATGAGTATGTCCGTGGGGAAGAGCTTCTTAGCCCGTGCGAGTCATGCTGCTGCTGGGGAATGGGTGGGAACTGGATTTGATCTAAGAAATTGGAGGGTAGTTCCTGTTTCTTGGAACCAGAGTCCGCCACAAGTACCTAAAAGCGAGTAGCTGTGCCAGTCTAGATGTTGAATAGCCATCATTAAATCTTTGTATTGCAACGCAACGCACTGAAAACTTCGAGTTTCTAAAAAAAAAAAATGAGTGTCGGTTCTTAAAGAAAAAATCATGAATAAAACCAAGGTTTTTAATTAAAAGAACGCATTACTCGATTATTAAATAACAATGAGAATGAAGTAATGAGAAAGGGGAGTATTTGCTGAAAATATTACCTAGATTCAGCGTCAAGGGGACCCCGGCTACACGAGAGGCGGAAGATTAACGTTATTGGTAACTCGATTATTTTCTTCCTCGTATTTTTCTCCTCCTCATTCTGGCAACGTTAGTGAATACCGGTCACTGGGCATTATTATTTCTTTGTCTTATACCTATCTTGTCTTATACTTACCGTGTACACACGCATAATAAAAGTGTTTTCACTCAGGAACAACCGTGTGCACACAGAAGACCACAGTGTACCAATGAGTACACACATAAATCCACCGTGTAAACACATACAGATACGGTACACACACACACACGCGTGCGCCCGCTCGCGCAACTACCATGATCTCGTTCCCTCTGGTTCTTTTCCATGGTTGTTAACTTGAGTTACCTCTATATTTCCTTGTAGTTCGTTCACCTCAGTTCCAGTACCAGTCATTTGGCAAGCATCTTGATCTTCAGTTTTTTCGACAGCTACCTTCTCATCAGAATTTAATATTGCTTAAATTTTAGCTCCAGTCGCGATATATTCACTCTGAGCTGTTAAATAAAGATTTCAAAATTAGCCCACAGTTTGGAGAGGAAATTTTAGATGATGTTTCTCTCCGTCCATGACCATTATCATCAAGTTCAAGTTGAGTCTCATTTGTGATTTGTGACGGTCCGAAACGTCGTTTAAATCATCCCCTTGTTTTCAGTCACAGTACTGTAACTTATATTCTTCTCTCCAAGACCACCGTCAGCCTCCACCTCCGCCAGATATATTATCTCGCAGATGTGACTCTTGGAGAAGAAGCACGTAAAACCATGCGCTTCACTCAACGGAAAATAAGCCAATTCGTCGAGCGTCGCTCAACAGGCTAAGTACTTGCTCAGACTTCAGCAGTAAATAAGCGCATCGCGACAGTTATCCGAGGAGATTTTTACTGTTTTCAAGCAGAGAAGAAAAAAACACACCTAACAGCAGGCGATTTGAAGCACGTAGGTACTAGCTAAGTCGAGATAGAGTCTATGGCTAGGCGAGATGGATAGGGAAAACTCCTTCAGCCTAGAGTTCTTGTTCTCTAGTACCTCAGTGTTCATCGACTATTGGGATGGCTTCCTAGCGGAAGATGGTATACATTTGATAGGACTTGGCTTTCAAACGCACTGATGTAGGATAATAACTCTTAGCATTTAAATAAGACAGTATTTAAAAAAATCTGACATCAGATAAGCCAATCAATCTTACTTGTTTGCCCGCACCCTACCCTGGATTGTATTAATGTTGGTAGTATTACCGACAGTATGTTAAATAGAGCTCCTGGAAAGCAAAACTTTGCCACAATAAAATGTCACATTAGTTGCACATGTGTCCTTTTACCTAGCTTAACTGGAGTCTGGAGCAGCCAGTAACTGTAAATGGAATGCGAAACAGCCATTGGCTATTTCTAGGGTCTGGAATAGCCAGTGGCTACGGCTGGAGTGTGGATCAGACTTTTGCTTCATCTGAACATCTGCTCACCACCTTAAGCCAGTAAGCATTCCCTCCAGCCAGAGAAGAAAAAATTCTCTCTTTGAAATTCCATTTTCTATCTGCAGTTCCTCGTGCGAGCTGCGAGCACAAGAATAGAGTGCAAGAAAGTTATTTGAAATCAAATTAGATCTTTCACTTTCTCAAGACAATAGAGATGTGCGAGACAAAGTTATCTTTTTTTGTATGTGTTTTTTATCGCGTTGGTATTTCTTTTTCTGGGAACTACTCTTTACTCTTTCAGAAACCGATTGTTTGTTCTTATGCATGTTTAAGTTTATTTAAGATATTATTATTCTCACACACACACGCACACACACACACACACACACACACACACACACACACACACACACACACACACACACACACACACACACACACATCCGGCGGGGCCAGGAGCTATGCCTAGACCCCTGCAACCACAATTAGGTAAGTACACTCACATACACAAATATGAACATACTACGAATTTACGCATTCTCCGTAAAACAAAAAAGAAGGGAATTGACCTCGAGTATAATCTGCCTCTGTAAGTATGAATATGTTTTCACAGAAAGGTAATATCCAGTATATTTTATTCCAATATCCTGCCACGTTTGGCTACAGACAAAAACAAAGAGGTCAGCAATATCCGTCGCAGCGGCATTCCTCTCTCAACTCATTCTCTCACTCTCACCAATATGTCAACTGCGTAAAGCCTCCCTCACGATAAACACAGCAAGTTTCATCAGAATTCAGACTCGCTAGCCGTTTATAACTCTGTAATGGTACCAACTGTGATTGGTGTGAAGCTCACCTCTCTCTCCTGTTGCAGTGAATACAGAAGTCTCGACTGAAGTCTGCAGACACGTCAGCCGACGTATAACAAGCCTTTTGGAATCTGCTGATGTATAGCAAACCTTTGGAAATCTGCTGATGTATGGCAAGCTTTTGGAAATCTGCTGATGTATAGCAAACCTTTGGAAATCTGCTGATGTATAGTAAACCTTTGGAAATCTGCTGGTGTATAGCAAACCTTTGGAAATCTGCTGATGTATAGCAAACCTTTGGAAATCTGCTGATGTATAGCAAACCTTTGGAAATCTGCTGATGTATGACATGCTTTTGGAAATCTGCTGATGTATAGCAAGCATGCTGAAGTCTGTTGATATATTGCATATCTACTGAAGGCTGATGATGAATGGCCTTCTAAGCCTTCTAAACTCTGTTTAAACTTGCCTCTGTTTGTCAGTAAACTCTGTTGATGGTTTATGTGGTAACGGTTAATTATACAACACCATCACTGTTCTAAAATACTACAATAATCTTTGGAAAACCTTTCTATACTCACACACATCACTAAAGCCGAGATTGAGATATCAACACATGCAGCGTATTTACCTATATGTATTTAAAGGGGTCGAGTCTTAGTTCCTAGGCCTGTGTGTTTGCACGAGACAGACGGAGAGAGAGAAAATATAAGAGAGATGGATGTTGGGAGACAAATGTACAGAGTGGTTCATCCCCCAGCTCCCCGTCATGCATCATGTACAAGATAATTCACAACACATGAGGCCAACCCCATGATCCTGAGCATCCACCATACTGCACGTCGCACCCACAATCTCTCAACCTCATGCTCTCTTTCACTCCTTCCCTCCCTCCCTCTCTCTCTCTCTCTCTCTCTCTCTCTCTCTCTCTCTCTCTCTCTCTCTCTCTCTCTCTCTCTCTCTCTCTCTCTCTCTCTCTCTCATCCAAATAACATAATAACGTCACTCCTTCCCAGCATATTTAGACAGGACGTTATATTCCCTTTAAAAATCTCAGTGAGTATAAGAAACTCCTAACAGGAAAGTATGAAAAGATGAGGCGAGAAGCACTCGAAAGTATCTTGTAAATAAAAGTTTATTTTGCTCTCAGATACGCCAGGATTTTTTTTAGGGGAAGGAAACGGAAGGGAGGCCCACCTTGGTGTATTTACACTCACACACACACAGGAGCTTGGAATCGACCCCTGCAACCTCAACTAGGTGAGTGCACACCCACACCCACACACACACATATATATATATATATATTGTTCCTTGATAATGTGAGTAGTCACGAAAGCGCTTGGAATTTCTCTGTTCTTTCACAGTGGTTGTTTTACATATTCTGAAATCACCTGTTTACTGTGATCTTATTGTATATATATATATATATATATATATATATATATATATATATATATATATATATATAACCCACGAAACGAGTGGTATTGATCAATAACAACACTACACTAGTCAAGGAGTCGAACTCATGCTGCTTTGGCCCGCCTCATGGTGAGTGAAAACACATGCCGCTTTAGACCACTAAACCGCACAATCCTTAACAATGGCGCATCCACCCAAGCTAGATGTTGTACCCGCCATCGAAGTACATACGGTGGTGTGGACGCCTCTCAGCTAATTCATTCTATTCCCTGTTTGTGTACTAGCTCAACATGCAGTATATCATATTATAGTACACAAACAGGGAGTAGAATGAATTTAGCTCAGAGGGGTCCACACCACCGTGTCCTTCGATTGCGGGTACAACATCTAGCTTGGATGGATGCACCATTGTTAAGGATTGTGTGGTCTAGTGGTTTAAAACGTCATGCGTTTTCACTCACCATGAGGCGGGCAAAAGCAGCATGAGTTCGACTCCTTAGCTAGTACAGTGTTGTAATTGATTAATGCCACTCGTTTCGTGGGTACAATAGGTAAGTTTTCTAAGGTTCTTTTGGTACAAAATTATTATTTTTTACATTAACATAAATTAAAAATATATGTATCTTTAAACGTAAGAGAAAATTTTAGAAAGGACTTAATTTTAAATGAGTTCTTGCTAATTGACCAATTTTACCTATTCGGCATGACATATATATATATATATATATATATATATATATATATATATATATATATATATATATATATATATATATATATATATGTATGTATATTTATATATATATATATATTTATATATATATATATATATATATATATATATATATATATATATATATATATATATATATATATATATATATATATATATATATATATATATATATATATATATATATATATATATATATATAAAGTATGGACATGAATACAGATATACATTCACAAGAAATCGATGTAATTCTTAATAATGAAACACGTGAGAGCAACTTACTACCAAGAACCAATTAGGAAGCGAGTTTTACCTTCTGAGAGACCAATTGGAATCCAAATTTATGTCTTTCATTGCTCTTCCACGGCTTCGTCAGTTACACAAGGGGTGAATAAGACGAATTTCTTTTCAGGCTCACAGTCTGGTTATCTTCAGAATATGCCATTGAATATGCTATTGAGTCTTTGAGTTGACTGCAGCAGACAGTTCCTCCGGGCCTTGTTGTCTGTCAGTAGTTAATCAACTGCCACGGTGTTCTCTCTGCTCTCGTTCCTCGAGTCACATTGGACCCAAGACACTGGGAAGATCTCTTGAAGTGACGTTACATTAGTTTTACGGGTGCCAAATTCACTTATATTTAAAATGTATTTTTTTTATATTGTATTGATATTGATATTGTATTGTCGTTGCATTTGAATTCAGGCTCGCCAGTGGTATTTTGTGCTGCACCACCACTACTAGTATCACTACCACTACTACAACCACCATGACAACCACTATCACCACCACTGCCACCACCACTACCACCTCCACCACCATCTACACCATCAACACTTCCACCACCGCCACTACCACTACACTACCATTACTACAACCACCACCACATCTACAATTCCACCAAATTCACTGCCACACCTACTAGTTAAAGAAGTGGTAGTTATAGTAGTAGTAGAAGTCGTGGTGATGGTAGCAGTAGTAACAATAGGATTACCACTATCAATAATAATATTTCTCTCTTGCCAAAGTTCCATGAAAGTATTGTACAAAATAACTTGGTGTTTCAACAGTCTGTGTTCGAGCGTCAGTTTGAGGCAGCAGCAGAGAAAGATGATGGAGAGAGCCTTCAGTATTTCTGTACCCAGGTAGGGTGTGTAGGACCCGCCGGGGCAGTAGGTAACCTCGGTATGTATCGAATACTCCTTTTTAATCTTTTTTTATCCATGGACTATAACTATTGTTTGTTCTTAATCTCCTCCACCACCTGTTTCGCTTTTTACTTCTCCTCCTCCTCCATTTTAGTGCCTTTCATTCTACGTGTTCCTCCTCCTTCACAACCTTTTCCACTTGTTTCTTGGCACTTCCTCCTCCTCCACAACTCATTCTTCTTTCTCTTCCTCTGTCTAAACTTCCTCCATCTCTGCCTCTTCCTATTTTTTGTACACTTCTCTTTACATGTCTTTCACTCCCCTTCTCACTTTATTACATCTTCCCCTACACATTTTTTCCTTCCCCATTTCCCCTTTCCTTCTATCTCATCTTTCCTTTTCCCATCTTCAACCACCTGCCTCTCTCTCCTTCCCCACCGCGCACATTCCCCTCTCCTCCCCTCCCCTTCCTTTAATCAGAAGCAAGAGGGGAACGTCCCTCGTTCGCTCACCACTGTCATACCTCACATCTATTTCAGCATTTTTGTCATAACGCAGACGAGGTTGTTTTTGTGAGGCGTCACCGTCGCTGGCATTCTTAGCATAGCGGAGCCAGCAGGCTTCTGCTGTACACACCTGTATGTGGTTGCAGGGGTTGAGTCTAACCTCCTGGCCCCTTGCCGCTTGCCAGAGTCCCTTGCCTTATTGTACTTTGAAAACTATCTATATGGAGCCTGCTTCCAACAATTCTTCAAGGTCATTCTACTTCTCGACTACCCTGATGCTGAAGAAATACTTCCTGACATGCCTGTGGCTCATCCGTACCTTTTTTTTTATATATGTAGTTAGCATGTCTTCTCTGGTTTTGTCCTCCTTTATCGTCAGGTTCAGTTCCGTCAGCTTCTCCTCGCAGCTCATACGCCTGAGCTCTGGATCCAGCCTCGTTGCATATTTCTGCACTTTGCCTTGTCCCCTCTGTGCACTCCTAGCTGTTTCTTCTACAGTTTTACCCATTACATTGTTACTGTCTTTATATATCTGTCTCAGTTCTTTGCTGTTAGGTAGTGGGTTTTATATCACTGCAACTACTACTTTGAGTCCCTCAGTCTTAACTGACCCCATTATGAAGTCTTTGCCTCACAGAAATGATGTCAGATGCCATATATCCTGTTGGATATATAGCATCTGATATCATTTCCAATAGCTATGTTTCTGTGATAGCTGTGATGTCTGGGCTTGCCTAAATTAATCGTTTTTTCAACTCATCAATCTTCTTAGATAATCCATCTGCATTTAGTGTACCAACATCCGAGCTGTCTTTCCCTTACTCTTCGCTGGTTTGTGTTATCATGTCTTTCTGCGTTTTACTCATTTAACAGGTGTGAGGGAGAAAGAGCTGGGGTTGTTTCCATCTTCTCTCTCTCTCTCTCTCTCTCTCTCTCTCTCTCTTTCTTTTCTAGTTCTATTTTCTCCATCATCGTCGTTATGGGAGTCTACGTACCTAGGGTGTAGTGGACCGTATCGGCTGGGACATGTTGGCTACTGATCATATTTTTTTGGCATCTATTCCTTATGATACATTGTCCTACCTTGTTGGCTTTTCTGTGTGTGTGTGTGAGGGGGAGAGAAATGTAGATAGATAGATAGATAGATACATACATACATAGAGAGAGAGAGAGAGAGAGAGAGAGAGAGAGAGATGGCCATCCTATCCCTTTAAGAGATTTAATCATACGCCAGCCTGTTGTTAACAAGAGTTGTCTCCCATACGATACGTCTATCTCTCTATCTCTCTGTCGAGCCTCTCGCTGTTCCTCGCGTTACTCGCTCGTCGTTTCACAGCTTCATGGTTGAGGCTTATACGTAGAGCTCAAAGTGAGAACAGGGCTACTTATGGTATAAATATGTCCTATATGCAAGATGCTAGCAGCAACAAAATGGTTGATCAGACAATCAACAAGGAAGTCTGGATTCGCGCTGGACGTCACAGGCAGCAAGGGGAGAGGAAAAACAGGGACTGGAGGTGGGGTGGCTGATTGCTGAATAGAGATAAAGCCAAGCAGAAAAACAGGATTGGTTGTTGTCATCTCCCAGTCTGTTTTTCTTGTTTTAATATTTTTTTGGGGGTCGTGATGTTTGTGTGGTGGCGAGGCTCTTTTTTTTTTTTTTAGCTCTGGGGACGAGTGTTTGTGTGTTGGCTGTGATGTGAAGTGGGGTGATATGTTTTATTATGGTATGGGCAGTGATGTTTTATAAGAGTGGTACTAATGTAACGTATTGAGATGAAAGTTCCTTCTTCTTGCGGTTTCCATTCGTCTTTTTCACCTGTCCGCGCGAGATAGCATTTCATTCTGTTATATATACTGTTGTGCAGTATATATCACAGAAAGGGTTTACGTTGAGTTTACTTTGTAGTTTCCAGTGCGTGATTTCCATATACTCGTCACCTTCAACCAACTAGCCATCCTTGGTCACTCCTTATATATTAATAATATATCGGTATATATAACACCGATAGGTTGATGAATATTCACTCCTTATGCAAATTATTATATCATAGAGTTTTGTAGCTAAAACATTGCGCAGCTGACAAGTGGGAAGATGACTCGTACAGTAAAAGGAGACTTGTATTAATGAAACATTTCGTCCACATGAGGCTTTTATCAAGTACTAATACCAACACTAACTACAAAAACTAGCACTGTCACAATTGAGAACACTAGCATAATAACAACTACCATGATAACTATTAACACTAGCTGCATCACAACTACTAACACTAGCAGCAACAGCTGCACCAGTTTCCCGAGCAGCACGAATGTCAACAGTAATGTTACCACCCGCACCAAAATCAACAACGATACCAGCAACAGCAGCAACACCAACCCAAAAACCCATTACACAGTGAGCACCTACACCAGTAACTACATCAGCACTTGAGCAGTGGATGAAACTGTGTATTGCTGTCAAATATGGGGACACAGGCTGCGGAATAAGCTTCTATTAGGAAAAGTTTGGTTTTGTGTAACGCTCAGTCAAGAGGAAAACATAGTCTTTATAAAAGTTTTTAAAAGCATTGTCAGTAGAAGCACCAGCACAAACGCCACAATGAATACCAACACCAAACACACCACCGCAACTGTAATAACCAGCACCACCACAGCCACTACCACCACTTCATAAGCTAACCAGCCCCAAGATCACTATTAGTACAAGACCCTTTCCAGTCTTTCTAATATTTCACAATACTTCACTGTCTCCCACACACCCGGCATTATTCTTCTTGGAGCATTTTCTTTCCTCATTTAGGCTTCTCCGATGCATTGCTGTCTTCCATCCAGATCCTCCTATTCCTTCTTTCTCCTCAACCACTAACCGTCTTTCGACACCTCCTCCTACCTCAATACTTCGAAATTAATCTTCTTCTCATCTCTTTCCTCACAATTTCACTCACTCTCATCCTCTTCACAGCCATTGGTTACTTCCTCTTGAAGGGACGCATATGACACCCCCATTTAGGCCAGTGGCGAGAGCCTACTGGAGAGAGACACGCTTCCTCCCCTCACCAGTGTGTAATTTGTAACGTTTTCAGTTCTGTCTTGATGCAGGGAGGAAGAAAAATCTACAGATGTTCGTTTCCCTTTCGTTGTGGCGAAAACTTTGTGGTTCTAACTAGCTGGAGACAGCTTCCTTTCTTCTTTTTCTAGTCTGAGGATGCTAAAGGGTAATTTGTTTTAAGTGAAAGAGACAAAGCAACGAACATAAAAGGACAGGTAGAGGCGAAGAGAAGGCTTGGAGCAATTCTAAGGCGAGTGCGGATCCGAACGCACGAGGCATGAGCCTAAATGTAGGAACCGCGTTTAGTTAGCGTGGTAATCCTATTGTATGCGACTATGTTGATACAAACGGGCCGAGGGTCTCGCCTAAGCACCGCTGATCCAGCCCGGCCTCGTTGTAGACCCCGCCCAGGAATGTAGCGTATGCAAATGTGACGTCGTGGGGCGCTGATGGACGGAGCGACGCGATGTGTGGCTGTGGGATGAGGGGTAAGGGGTACAGAGAGTCGGAGGAAAAGTTGTTATGGGATGAGGGTGGTGGTGAATGGAGAGGTGGATAGTGGGTGATGGCTATGGTTAGGGAAGAGTTAGTACCGACCATAGGTACAACATATAGGGACGTAGAGTGGGCGGGGCTTTGACGCCAGGATGAGTATAAGCAGTGGCAGGACCTAAAAAAAAAACATGAGGGATGTTAGTAAAGAGAGAGAGAGAGAGGGAAAGAGGTAAGCGCACGATAGTCCTCGCCATAAGACCAGCAGTATATCTAGTATACTTCTCAGGCCTATGACGGGTCATCATATAATTAAGATCGGTGTAAGACATTGCTTTATCTGATGAATAAACTAATAACAAAATAAGTGGTTATTCTCGACTCTAAGAGCACTGAGTCCAGCCCCGCCAAGCCAGGGAACTGGCAAAGAAGACCGTAAACAGAGTATAGACAAACGCACGTCTGCTAAATCTAATATTAATTTTCAGGAACTAGAGCAAGGAATCGTTAACGACATTAGTTATATGTCCAACACATTTTGGAGTATGCAGCAAAAGTATGAAACATCGGCTTCATCAAGGATGTCAAGAAACTGCAGGTAAAGGGTTTATGAGGAGAGAATGGGAGAGTGAAACCTCATGAGAAAAGAGGACAGAAGGACGAAGGGTGATATGATAACGACATACTAAATACAGATATGAATTGAGAGAACGGACAGGAACAGACTGAGACGTAACGGAAAAAGTGCTGCAGCTAAGATTTGTCAGGAAATAGACAGCACTGGAGAATATATAGATATACGTTAAAGCTCTTAAAACCTGGCCAGACAGCCCAAGTGTTCTATGTAAAAGAAAAGTTTGTCTTTTTTCCCTCCATCAGCAAGTTATCAATGACATAGTTATAAATATAATTACAATTATATTACACACTCACACACACACACACACTGACTCGACCCATGCAACCACAACTAGGTGAGTACACACACACACACACACACACACACACACACACACACACACACACACAGGAACCATACATAGTTTTAAGATGACGTATGAGAAAGCTTATGGAGCAGGGAGTGGACCTAGTGGTGACCAGTGAAGAGGCGGGGCCGGGAGCTATGACTCTACTTCTGCAACCACAATTAGGTGAGTACACACACACACACACACACACACACACTCAAAAGAAGAGAGGAAATGAGACTCAATACCTGGAAATGTGAAAGATGGATAGAAACAGTACAAAAACACTGTATGAAAGAGAGAGTAAATTAAAGAAAACATGAGAGAGAGAGAGAGAGAGAGAGAGAGAGAGAGAGAGAGAGAGAGAGAGAGAGAGAGAGAGAGAAGCAACAAAATAACGGAGAAACACGGACAAATTAAAATCACGTCAAAATGAAAAAAAAAAAAAATATTGATTATCTTTTGGCGTCTCTTACACTCCAACCAAATAAACAAATAAATTCACATATATATAACTAAAGAAAAAAAAAACAAGATTCATAGAAAATTCCACTCCAAATTGGACGAAAGGATTATGTTGAATTATTGTGTACGTTTCAATTGAGAAAATATTTTTAGTTCTATGGTAACATTTTTATTTAGAATGTTCTAATGTGAAGCTGAAAATAGAAAAGGATTTCAATAGAAAATAATATACATTATATATATATATATATATATATATATATATATATATATATATATATATATATATATATATATATATATATATATATATATTTATTTATTTATTATCACACTGGCCGATTCCCACCAAGGCAGGGTGGCCCGAAAAAGAAAAACTTTCACCATCATTCACTCCATCACTGTCTTGCCAGAAGGGTGCTTTACACTACAGTTTTTAAACTGCAACATTAACACCCCTCCTTCAGAGTGCAGGCACTGTACTTCCCATCTCCAGGACTCAAGTCCGGCCTGCCGGTTTCCCTGAACCCCTTCATAAATGTTACTTTGCTCACACTCCAACAGCACGTCAAGTATTAAAAACCATTTGTCTCCATTCACTCCTATCAAACACGCTCACGCATGCCTGCTGGAAGTCCAAGCCCCTCGCATACAAAACCTCCTTTACCCCCTCCCTCCAACCTTTCCTAGGCCGACCCCTACCCCGCCTTCCTTCCACTACAGACTGATACACTCTTGAAGTTATTCTGTTTCGCTCCATTCTCTCCACATGTCCAAACCACCTCAACAACCCTTCCTCAGCCCTCTGGACAACAGTTTTGGTAATCCCGCACCTCCTCCTAACTTCCAAACTACGAATTCTCTGCATTATATTCACACCACACATTGCTCTCAGACATGACATCTTCACTGCCTCCAGCCTTCTCCTCGCTGCAACATTCATCACCCATGCTTCACACCCATATAAGAGCGTTGGTAAAACTATACTCTCATACATTCCCCTCTTTGCCTCCATGGATAAAGTTCTTTGTCTCCACAGACTACTAAGTGCACCACTCACCCTTTTCCCCTCATCAATTCTATGATTCACCTCATCTTTCATAGACCCATCCGCTGACACGTCCACTCCCAAATATCTGAATACATTCACCTCCTCCATACTCTCTCCCTCCAATCTAGAGAGTATGGAGGAGGTGAATGTATTCAGATATTTGGGAGTGGACGTGTCAGCGGATGGGTCTATGAAAGATGAGGTGAATCATATATATATATATATATATAAATATATATATATATATATATATATATATATATATATATATATATATATATATATATATATATATATATATATATATATATATATATATATATATATATATATATATATATATATATATATATGTCGTGCCGAATATGTAAAACTGGTCAATTAGCAAGAACTCATTTAAAATTAAGTTCTTTCTGAATTTTTCTCTTATACGTTTAAAGATATATTTTTTTCATTAATGTTCAAGTAAAAAATTTAAATTTTGCACCAAACGAATCTTAGAAAACTTACCTAACCTTATTATAACAAGAACAATTTTTTTTAGCATAACCCGACTAAATATATTTTAAATACGTTTACAGTAATTTAGTACTAAACAAACACAATCAAATATATTTTTTTCCTTAGGTTCAGAATGATTTTGGCGAAATTATTGCATACACAAATTTTCGCTTGTCCTATATGGCAAGATGAGTGTTGCTATTTAAGCCAAGATCGCAAGTTCTGCCTATTCGGCACGACATATATAGTAATATATATATATATATATATATATATATATATATATATATATATATATATATATATATATATATATATATATATATATATATATATATATGTGTGTGTGTGTGTGTGTGTGTGTGTGTGTGTGTGTGTGTGTGTGTGTGTGTGTGTGTGTGTGTGTGTGTGTGTGTGTGTGTGTGTGTGTGTGTGTGTGTGTGTGTGTGTGTGTTATATTAATTATATCAGGGTTTGGGTAGGAGACGGCTGGTGTTGGCAGGTCACTAATAATAGCTAAAGGCGGGTGAGGAGAGCTTACGCGACTATTCCTGCTCGACCCGACCTGACCTGCCCAGAAATAACTCCCTCCGTCCCAGTTACGCCAACCTTAACAAGTCCAGGAATAATCCAGGCCTTGGTGTCCACCTGAATACATTATTTATTTTTCTTTGAAAGAAGTATTTTGTGGTTGAGAAAATATTTATTTTCTTTTTGATTTTTTGTATTAAAATCTTAAGCAGGCAACACACACACACACACACACACACACACACACACACACACACACACACACACACACACACACACACAAACACACACACATACACACACAAACACACACACACACTCACACACACACACACACACACACACACACACCAAACTACAAAAGGGGGAACTACTCAGGCTTGAGGAACTTCTTTCAAGACATTCAGTGGGAGAGGGAACTGGCAGGAAAACCAGTACAAGAAATGATGGACTATGTGGCAACAAAATGCAAGGAGGCAGAGGAGAGGTTTGTTCCCAAGGGAAACAGAAATAATGGGAAGAACAGATCGAGTCCTTGGTTCACCCAAAGGTGTAGGGAGGCAAAAACTAGGTGTACTAGAGAATGGAAAAGGTACAGAAGACAGAGAACTCAGGAAAATAAAGAGATTAGCCGAAGAGCCAGAAACGAATATGCACAGATAAGAAGGGAGGCTCAGCGGCAATACGAAAATGACATAGCAACGAAAGTCAAGACTGACCCGAAGCTGTTGTACAGCCACATCAGGAGGAAAACAACAGTCAAGGACCAGGTAATCAGACTTAGGAAGGGTGATGGGGAATTCACAAGAAACGACCGGGAGGTATGTCAGGAGCTCAACACAAGATTTAAAGAAGTATTTACAGTGGAAACCAGTAGGACTCCAGGAAATCAGAGCAGGGGGGTGCACCAGCAAGTGCTGGATGAGGTACATATAACCAAGGAGGAGGTGAAGAAGCTGCTATGCGAACTTGACACCTCAAAGGCGGTGGGACCAGACAACATCTCTCCGTGGGTCCTTAAAGAGGGAGCAGAGACATTGTGTGTACCATTGACAAAGATCTTCAACACATCGTTTGAAACTGGGCAACTCCTCGAGGTATGGAAGATGGCAAATGTAGTCCCAATTTTTAAAAAGGGAGACAGACATGAGGCACTAAACTACAGACCTGTATCACTAACGTGTATAGTATGCAAGGTCATGGAGAAGATCATCAGGAGGAGAGTGGTGGAGCACCTGGAAAGAAACAAGTGTATAATTGACAACCAGCATGGTTTCAGAGAGGGAAAATCCTGTGTCACAAACCTATTAGAGTTTTATGACAAGGTGACAGAAGTAAGACAAGAGAGAGAGGGGTGGATCGACTGCATTTTTTTGGACTGCAAGAAGGCCTTCGACACAGTTCCTCACAAGAGGTTACTGCAAAAGCTAGAGGATCAGGCACACATAACAGGAAAGACACTGCAATGGATAAGAGAATACCTTACAGGGAGGCAAAAACGAGTCATGGTACGTGACAAGGTGTCAAAGTGGGCGTCTGTGACAAGCGGGGTTCCACAGGGGTCAGTCCTTGTGTCAGCATAGTTGCTGATCCCTGTATTCCCAGTATTATATAGCATAGCATATTAGTATCATCCCTGTGCTTTAGACACGAGATCCCTCGTAGGCCTGGCTTGGTGTGACGTCACGGGTTGCTCACGAGGAGGCCCATTCCTCTGTCCCGGGCTCACTCGGCGGCAGACCTACAAGACGTGAACAGGCTTGGCACCGGGCTCCATCTCTCATCTCAGTCTGACAATATATTTACCATCCTACAAGTGTGTCTACTTTCAACCTACGATATCTCCATTTAAGAACCCTTACGATAAATGGTGACAGCGGTGAGCCTGTAATTCTGACGATTCCAGCGATTTCTGGAGATAAAATTGTCGACCAGCAAGACGGCCATTTCGTGTGACCAGTAGGCCTATCGACTACCGAGATTCACCCATCCAGCTACCTCAAGCCAGCTACTCTACCAGCTTCTACATTATTCACTGGTCAGTCTCTTTATATTAGTGGTTATCTTCTTTTGCATTACTCCCGAGGGGTTGACCCGAGTTTGCAAAATAAGCCAGCTTCCAGTCTGTGGTGGGGGAGTCAGAACACCCGAGTCCAGTCCAGCCTAGCCTACTCCATCCAATTATTTTGCCTGCCAAGCCAGCTTCCACCCCTGCTGTGCTCATCGTGTGAAGTTATCAAGCTATTCTGTGTGAAGGGTTAAGATAAGCCAGCTAGCAACTAACCCAAGTGTCTTACCCCAGTACTCAGGCAAGCCACGTGACTAGTCTTCATCGCTTGTGATTCAAGTTCCAAGCATTCTGAGTGCTCCTTGTCATCCTTGTGGTGTTGTAGTATTTCGTGGGTTTCTCCTAAGCCAGCCGGCTTAGAATTATCTTCGCGGCAGTGTGGGTTTTCTCAGTGAGGCTTACGACGTTCAACCCATAAGCCCAGCCACTCACGATCACGTGTGTCGCACCATTGCCGGTCTCAGACGCCTCGCTCAGCCATTACCCACAAACCCAACTACAGTCGGCCATTACAACTCACCTACCTCATCAGTGTTTTGGTGCACTGCTAAGGGTTGTAGCACCATATTTTAAGGACCACATAGGGGGTCAAGAGCTAGAGAGTGGCGCGCCATCTTTAAAAGCCTCCTGTGTGTTGTCTCTCGCCGATTTAAGCGCAATTCTACGATCATCTGTGCAGAGGACAGCAGCAAGACGATATAAACAATCCATCAATCTCATTTTTTCAAGTGTTACAGCTATAATATTTTTTTTTAGAGACATTTGCGAGTGTTGAGACATTTCTTTGGTGTTCCCAGTGAATTTTTCTCTTAGTGACATTCAGTGACTCTTGATCAGACTCAGTGTTTATCATGTACTGATTCTATTAATTTCTTTTAATCTCCTTAATTCAGTGTTAATTTTCGTGTATTATTTTATATCTGTTGTGTTGTGTTTCTTTTTATACACACTTGAAGTAAGTACTTAGTGTTTCCTTTGTTGTGTGTGCAACATATGAGCAGTATAGAACTTGTGTTTAAACTTCAGAATTCCAGTGAATTAACTCAGTAAATTTTTCACCTCATATTCTGCATCACAACTCAGTGTTGTCTGTTATTTTTTTTTCTTCCTAGCAATTGTGTATTTTTGTTTGTTCCCTGTGTGTTGAACATTCTTGTGTTCATATTTTTCCATTCAGCCAGTGTTTAATTTGTCTTATTTCCACAGACAATAGTGCCATTTTTAAAGCTCCAGCAAGAAATCTGTTTACAAAATTTTTTAGCACATCAAGTTTCATTGCAAGAAAATTCTAGTACTGAGTTTATGTTGATGTTTTGTGCTCTGCATCTCTGTAAGTGTTGTATTTCTTTTTGTTGTGTGTTTTAGCACCTATTATTTTTCATATTTTATTGAACAAATTCACTCTTAGTGCAATTTTTAAGTTCTCCTTTTAAAGTAAATTGTTCTTTTGCTTGTTGTTTAAGTGCAGTTAAGAGTTAGTGTTCATTCCTTGATATATTTCTTTTCTTGTGTGTTATAATTTTAATTATTGCACACAGACTCATTTTGCAATAATTCTTGTGCAAATATTGTGTTGCTATTAAAGTTTTTCTTGCAGAAAATTTTATGCAGTGTTGTGCAATACAGTTTTTTACAGTGCAGTTTCTTATGCTCTGTTCTGTGCATAGTATTTTATTCTGTCTGTCATTTTAATTTTTATTTCAGTGAATTGTGTGTTTGTTTCAATTTTTGCACAAGTTTATTGAGTCCATTTTATCATTTTATTGTGTATTTCCTTGTTGCATTGAAAGTAAAGACAACTCACTGTGCCATTTATTCAATTTAAAGTAAAAGTTGAGCATATTAGATTTGAGCAAAGTACAAGCTCTCTTGATTTTCAGTGTTTGCTAAGTTGCATATTCTTCTTGTGTGAGTTCTTTGCTTACTGTGTAACTTGTAAAATTTTAATTACTTATGCAGAATAGTTAAGCATTTTTTCCATTTAAGCTTACTGTGTCATTCTCTCCATTTTTCTTGACTTATGCCCTTCAGTATTTTCACTGAGAAGATGTCCCAGTCACTTTTGAACGTTCACTTAGTGTATCATTCCAGTCAAAGTCAATATGAATCAGTCCACAGTACCAACATTCCCTTACTGACTGAAAGACAATATCTAGCCCTTGAGCATTGTGTTTGTTCTCACAGCTTGTATCTGAGATTTGTTAAAGTGCTGCTAAATGTGAAGTTCAGATTAAGTTCCTATAGATCCACGAATTACTTATTAACGTAGCCGAGCGGTCAGGCACTAGTAATTCTGTCATTCCCATCTGTGTTCCACCTATACCTTCAGACTTGCAGGATAGTGTTCCGTTGCCTCAAGTGTCCGGGGACACTCAGACTGCCTTGAGTGCACAGCCTATCCCTGCAATGACTGCTAGTTCGAGTAATAGTTTCTCCACAGGGGATGCCTTGTCAGAAAACGATTACTTGCAACTAGTAATGCCATCTCTTGTTGATGTGACATGCTGTCTGCAGAAAGACGTCTCTGTTACAGCAAGTGTTCTCACTAGAGTGTCTGTTGTTGTTCCTTGTGTTTCAGATGGTGATCCCATCCTAGTTGACAGTAATCAGTGCATTGTAAGAAGTTATTTCTCGAGTAACTTTCACATGTTAACGTTTGTAAGTGTAGTTTCTTTATAGCTGATACCTCGTGTCACTGTGTGCGACTCAGATTGAATATCAGCATTGTTCACCGTGTTCATTTCTTTCTCCTGTGCTTGCAGTTGAGATAGTAGATTCGTTCTCCCTTGCTCATATTGCGTGTTATAGCGTTAATTTTTTTCAACCGGGGGGAGTCATCCACTCCACCGAGTTTGTTCTTTCCTCCAGTAAGGAAGAACTGTTACCTTTATTCCAGAACAAACAGCCTACTGGAAGGTTAGCCAGATGGACCTTGACTATCCAAGAGTTCAATCCCACTTTTGAAAATTTACCTGGCAAGTCGAATGTAGTCGCAGATGCTTTATCGCGACACGTTAGTGTAGTTACTGCAGATCCTCCATTTGCTGTCGAGGATGTCAAAAATGCCCAAAGAACCGATCCCTTGTGTTCTGGTGTGATTCGATTCCTGCTCCAGGAAGATCTTATTCTTACTGTGAAGCCACCAGTACCCATTAGTGACTTTGTAACGAGCCAAGAATTACTGTATCGAATAGTCGAGTTGAGTACTCCTAGCAGACGAGTTAGTAATTCCACAGTCACTAGTGATTGTAGTTGTATCTTTTGTAGATACTCGTTCAGATCTCTCTCAGTCAAGGCATGTGTTAGCCATTGCAGAGGAATTCAATCCTCCCAGAGATGATAACCATTCTGCATACGTAAACCTTACCCTCGCAGAATTGGGTTTAAGTGTAAACAGCCTGCATAATTAGATGTCCGAGATGAATGAATTTGTCAATTGTGTGTTTTATTATTAGCTGATCAGTTTGTCAGAAATTTTCGTGTTCACGTTCCCTCCGTATTCTGAGAATTAACAGTCTAGATTTGCGTGCACCGAATCTGCCTTTCTGTTAAACACTTCTTTGTATATATTTATTCTTCCTCAGAATCCGTAGAGTGCATGAATACAGATCGATCGATCAATTCCATCCATATTGTATAATGATTTGTTCTTATAGTTTGTAATGATTACGTTAACACCCATTACGTCAAAATCATGTTGTACCATCCATTAGTTCTAAGTTATATATGCATTTGTTATTGTATAGAATCAGCCCAGATCCGCCTGCCTGTTCAGCCTATAGTATAGTAGTGTATGTCGGGACGACATACGTAACATGACCGAGCTGTCAGCATAGTTGCTGATCCCTGTATTCCCAGTATTATATAGCATAGCATATTAGTATCATCCCTGTGCTTTAGACACGAGATCCCTCGTAGGCCTGGCTTGGTGTGACGTCACGGGTTGCTCACGAGGAGGCCCATTCCTCTGTCCCGGGCTCACTCGGCGGCAGACCTACAAGACGTGAACAGGCTTGGCACCGGGCTCCATCTCTCATCTCAGTCTGACAATATATTTACCATCCTACAAGTGTGTCTACTTTCAACCTACGATATCTCCATTTAAGAACCCTTACGATACTTGGACCTGTGCTGTTCTTGGTATATGTGAATGACATAACGGAAGGGATAGACTCAGAAGTGTCCTTGTTTGCGGACGATGTGAAGTTAATGAGAAGACTCAAATCGGATGAGGATCAGGCAGGACTACAAAGAGACCTGGACAGGCTACAAGCCTGGTCCAGCAACTGGCTCCTTGAGTTTAACCCCGCCAAATGCAAAGTCATGAAGATTGGGGAAGGACCGCAGACACAATATAGTTTAGATGGCCAAAGTCTGCAAACCTCACTCAAGGAAAAAGATCTGGGGGTGAGTATAACACCGAGCATATCTCCTGAGGCGCACATCAATCAGATAACTGCTGCAGCATACGGGCGCCTGGCAAACCTACGGATAGCGTTCCGATACCTCAGTAAGGAGTCGTTCAAGACTCTGTATACCATTTACGTCAGGCCCATACTGGAGTATGCAGCACCAGTTTGGAATCCACACCTAGTCAAGCACATCAAGAAATTAGAGAAAGTGCAAAGGTTTGCAACAAGACTAGTCCCAGAGCTACGGGGATTGTCCTACGAAGAAAGGTTGAGGGAAATCGGCCTGACGACACTGGAGGCCAGGAGGGTCAGGGGAGACATGATAACGACATACAAAATGCTGCGCGGAATAGACAAGGTGGACAAAGACAGGATGTTCCAGAGATGGGACACAGTAACAAGGGGTCACAATTGGAAGCTGAAGACTCAGATGAATCAAAGGGATGTTAGGAAGTATTTCTTCAGTCATAGAGTAGTCAAGCCGTGGAATAGCCTAGAAAGTGAAGTAGTGGAGGCGGGAACCATACATAGTTTTAAGGCGAGGTATGATAAAGCTCATGGAGCAGGGAGAGAGAGGACCTAGTAGCAATCAGTGAAGAGGCGGGGCCAGGAGCTATGACTCGACCCCTGCAACCACAAATAGGTGAGTACACACACACACACACACACACACACACGCACACATACACACACACACACACACACACACACACACACACACACACACACACACACACACACACACACACACACACTAATACAAAGATACATATAGACATGCGCAGGAACAATCATTAACCTAATAAGAGCCCTGTCTTAGAATAACAGATATCTGTAAAGGGATGAAGGAACATACTGCATGTTACTGTATCGAAGAAAATCCTTCTGTATAATAAACTAACTGCATTAGCAGATTAAACAGTCAGAAAAACTTATCCACTGGATCAAGGAGAACCTACAAAACGAAAACCAGTTATTCATATTGAGACTGGAAACTGGTGTTGAGAGAACTACCAAGTGGAGTCCCTTAAGGATCACTTATTGGACCCACATTCCTCTTGATGTAAGTGAGCCACCTCTCCACTGTGATCAGATTGTTCGTGTTAGTGTTTGCTGGCGATGATAAACGTACGAATATAAACTACAAAAGGACTGACAAAAGATTTATCTCATAGGAGCTCTCAAACTGAGAAAGCTTTATCTGAGACCTGGCCGAGGGAACCATAAACCGCTATACTATTAACATATCAGATTATTAGCAGATAACAGGAAGCAGCTTCTAGTGACAAAGAGGGAAAGCAATCTAAAGGCGGCCACTACATTAACATTTTCGTTTGGCCTACACAGTTGGCTGTGTATGCGAAACGTTTAAAAAATTAAATACCAAATTGTGGAACACGTGTCTTTCTCATCTACTTTCCTGTTTTGAATACCATTAATATTATACATAACACAGATATTTTTATGAGATTTTTAAATATTTCTTGGTATATGACATATGTCGGGGCAATCGCAATTCAGATTTTTCAGTTGAAATTCTGGTTTCTTATTATTATTATTATTATTATTATTATTATTATTATTATTATTATTATTATTCTACTCAATAATCATTGACCTTTTATTTATATGGAATATATGATTTATATGGAAATTTCAGTTTCACTGTTTTTCTTAAACATATGCGGAAAAACAAACATTTAAAAAATAAATATATTTTCAAATTATTTATTATTAAAGATTCGCCGGTATTTCTCCCGGTCCGGGCCTTTTCCAAGTGGTGGCCCGGCCTTGGCTCCCTGTCTAGGGAGTGTCTGAGACCTAAGTCTCCCATGGAAGGAGGCACAAGTCCCCCCTCATCTTTGGGACCAACTGTCCCCAGGCCTAGCCACATTCCCTGTAGGGAGAAGCTAGGCCTCTCTGGTCTGCCATCCCCGTCCCAAGTGGGTTATTGGGAATGACAGTCTTGTGAGCTGGAAGCTCTGGCTCAGGCACCTATCCTACCCTAGAGGGCTGGGCATGGTGGCGATGATTTATTATTATTATTATTAAAGATTAGCCGGTATTCTCCCGGCCCGGGCCTTTTCCAAGTGGTGGCCCGGCCTTGGCTCCCTCTCTAGGGAGTGTCTGAGACCTAAGTCTCCCATGGGAGGAGGCACAAGTACCTCCTCATCTTTGGGACCAACTGTCCCCAGGCCTAGCCACAAGCTAGGCCTCTCTGGTCTGCCATCCCCGCCCCAAAGGGGCTAATGGGAATGACAGTCTTATGAGCTAAAGGCTCGGGCTCAGGCACCTACCCTACCCTAGAAGGGTTAGGCATGGTGTCGATGGCGATGATTTTTCAAAGCACTTTTGTTTATCTAATCTACAGAGGCTTACAGAACATTTCTCTGAAGAAGCAATGTATGGAAATATTTGGGAAATATAGCTTTAATTTTTTTTGTTAGACGAATTTTAAAGTAATTTTCATGGATGTATAAGCATACATTATTAATAAATAATTTTTTTGCGTATACATTCCCTGAAAAATGGCCCAGTTATACACTAAGCTTTTAAATAGGAGGGGGAACTCAAGTATTGTTGCTCACAGCAGGTGAGCTGGCTTACAGTGCTCTCCCAGGCACCGCAACACCAGTGTCTGGCAGTGTTGTGGTGCCACCACATCAGTGTCTGGCAGCGACCCTCCAGGCACCACAACACCAGTGTCTGGCAGTGATCCTCCAGGCACCACAACACCAGTGTCTGGCAGCGACCCTCCAGGCACCACAACACCAGTGTCTGGCAGCGACCCTCCAGGCACCACAACACCAGTGTCTGGCAGTGACCTTCCAGCCACCACAACACCAGTGTCTGGCAGTGATCCTCCAGGCACCACAACACCAGTGTCTGGCAGCGACCCTCCAGGCACCACAACACCAGTATCTGGCAGTGACCTTCCAGCCACCACAACACCAGTGTCTGGCAGTGACCTTCCAGCCACCACAACACCAGTGTCTGGCAGTGACCTTCCAGCCACCACAACACCAGTGTCTGGCAGTGACCCTCCAGGCACCACAACACCAGTGTCTGGCAGTGATCCTCCAGGCACCACAACACCAGTGTCTGGCAGCGACCCTCCAGGCACCACAACACCAGTGTCTGGCAGTGACCTTCCAGCCACCACAACACCAGTGTCTGGCAGTGACCTTCCAGCCACCACAACACCAGTGTCTGGCAGTGACCCTCCAGGCACCAAAACATCAGTGTCTGGCAGTGACCCTCCAGGCACCACAACATCAGTGTCTGGCAGTGACCCTCCAGGCATCACAACACCAGTGTCTGGCAGTGATCCTCCAGGCGCCTCAACACCAGTGTCTGGTAGTGGCCCTCCAGGCACCACAACACCTGTGTCTTACAGTGACTCTCCAGGCACCACAACACCAGTGTCTGACAGTGATCCTCCAGGCACCACAACACCAGTGTCTGGCAGTGACCCTCCAGGCATTACAACACCAGTGTTTGGCAGTGACCCTCCAGGCACCACAACACCAGTGTCTAGCAGTGACCCTCCAGGCACCACAACACCAGTGTCTGACAGTGACCGTGCAGGCACCACAACACCAGTGTCTAGCAGTGACCCTGCTAGACACTGGTGCCTGGCATCACAACACCAGTGTTTAGCAGTGACTTACCAAGTCCACAACACTACTCGTCTTGCACTGACCTCTCACAGCACCAGTGTTTGTTACGACCTCCCACATCCCACAGCACCACTGTCAAACATTGACCTTTTATACCTCGCAACAACAGTGACCCCCCACAACACAACAAAAGAGTCAAACAGTGACTTCCCACACTCCACAACACCAGAGTCAAACAGTGACTTCCCACACTCCACAACACCAGAGTCAAACAATGACTTCCCACACTCCACAACACCAGAGTCAAACAATGACCTCCCACACCCCACAACACCAGAGTCAAACAATAACCTCCCACACCCCACAACATCACACGTCCACCCTAATACACCAAAGTCATGCGAAAAGAAAAAGACAAAATTACTTTCCCAGCCCAGGCGTAATTTTCTCCACTAACAATTATTGCAATAAAAATATGTATAATGAAGTGCAGAATGTGAGGCTAGCATGCAACGGCATACCCTCGGCAGTTTGGTAATTACGTCGTGATAATGTCTGTAACAACCCAACATAAGATTTGCATGCTAAAGTCTCCCCTGATTTTGACAGTGAAGGCGAGGGTTGACAGGAAAAAAAAACAGAGATTAATTTTTTTACTGATGAATTAATAACTGACAGGGTGAACAATGTAATTATTGGAGCCATATGTTTAATAATTGCACAGTGTTCAGAAGTTTGTTCAATCAATTTTCACTTGGAAATGTGAATTTTTTTTTAATACAGTAATGCAAAAACGTAATATATACACGCACTGAAAAGTACATATATGTCTCTCATTGCATATATGCTAAGAGTAAGTTGTCTTTAATCTCTATTCAAGAAATTAAATTTTTCATGGCTGGTGGTGAAGAGGTGACATGCAATCTTCAAGACCTGAGTGTAGTCGATAAATTTTAAACTCAATTAATTAACTAAACATATGACAAAACCGAAAGGGAATCATAAAAACAGTATTAATACACTCTTGATAATATACTTTTTGATAAGGACTAAATCTTGAGCCTTGAGCTCCACCCTTTCACTCGTCTAAGTCGGAATATAAAAAAAGTACGTTTTGTGATGACAGTTACTAAGGAGTTTGTCACTAAGTTCAACACATAACTAATTACACTTTGCCTATAAGGACACGTAATGAGTACCTTCCCTGAGTCACGATGAATTTACAAGAGTGATCTTCATTATCTGGCAAAAGATTACATAATTAAATAGTTACACGTATAGCTAATGAGGCAATTAGATGGTTAGGGCACAAGAATAATGAAGCAATAACACAGACTAGTAATTAACTTTATAAGCAGGTAGGTTATATCACCAATAATGAGGTATTTCACAGACACACAGATGCACATACGAATTTACGTATTTATTAATGCTCACGAAACAGTATATTAACTCACACAGAGAGCATACATGTAGGTAGACAGAAAGAGAACATATATGCAAACAGAAAGGGTACATATATGCATAGAGAAAGCATATACGTATGCACACCCATCTTTGGACACGCCATATGAGCATGACAAAAATACAGTAAAGCGTTGAAGAAAAAAATTTAAATGAGGGCCATAAAAACTTAGGAAAGCAAAATAAAATATCTTATGTTCTGCTTAATATATGGACATTTACTCGTCGGCATCTTTAGTAGCACAGGGTATATACACCAAGATGTGTGTTTCTCTCTAAGGGGATATACACAGAGGTATATATATATATATATATATATATATATATATATATATATATATATATATATATATATATATATATATATATATATATATATATATATATATATATATATATATATATATATATATATATATATATATATGTATGTATGTATATTGAAGCACTTTATCAGGCATCACTCTTTGTGGTTATTATATGCATTACAGAACAAAATTCAGGCCTTTTATGTAAAAATCAATGTTGTACAATGTCTTTTGAACAAGGGAGTGTGCTTGAGATGTATCTATTGACAAGGCACATGATATGTTACGGCGTATCATACTTAATTTATAGCTTTTACATTAAAAACTAGCATGAATAGCTATGACATTTTTGAGATTTGTAACTATAACAAGATGCGATTTGATGTCGTTGTTAGGAATGTTATTTTTGAGGGGGGGGGGAGAGAGGGTTGAGAGCTATCAGCTCATGTGACATAAGCAGCACTTTAATGTCACTCTAACTGACATCTGAGGCAGTGTGAATCAGTGAGTCAGTGTACAGTAGCTGGGGACCTGAACGAGGGTGATGTGGTACAAGCACTTTCCCCAAAAAAATTCTTAGGAAAAAAATCTTCTGTCTGGATTTACTCTGCCTGTTCGCTAGTTGATATACAGTAAGTTGTGTGGAAAATTAATCTGTCAAGTTAGGAATAAATTTATAGATCGTTAATTGCTTGTCTCGGCTCTTTTTGAATTTGAAACAGAGTTGCGTATCTAATTGTGCTGCCATACTGGTGAACTGCTTTTATTTAAAAAAATATACTTTTAAATGAGTTTTATAGGTTTTTTTCCTGTTATTCAAAATGTATTTGTCTCTCAAGGTATATACACCGTTCCGAAATATTGGGAAAATGACTGTCAGAAACTTTTCAAAGTCACTAGGGACTTCTAATCAAAAGCCAAATGCGGAATTACAAAAAATGTAGTTTCTTTATCTAGTTTATTAACATGTCGGAGACATGTTAATAAACTAGACACACGTGCATTACCTGAGTATGTTTACTGATATCCAGGTGTTGTACCTGTCTTATTCATAAGCAACCAACACCTTCGCTCATCTTGCTTAATATTAAGTGAATCCTGCCTTGTTCTGTTAATTCGCCATCTGAAAGTGAGAATGAATGCCTAGTAACTTTGCAGCTCGTAAAAGGAGACGTAAAAACTAAGAATAACATTGCTTACTTCATCTGTTTTTGTGATTGTAAGAGCAACTGGAGCCAACAGATATCAAACATGTCTTGAAATTGAATACGCAGATGTAATGGTGTTTAGAAAATATAAGTTACGACTTGCTCATGCAGCAATAATTTTAATATGATTCATCCTCTCTATCACATCCCATTCATTATTCCCTTGCTGTGACTTATTGCTATATAGCAAATACCTTTTATACTAGGCCAGCGACTCTGTGTACCTAGGAAAGCACCCCATTTTTCATTTTGCAGGATTCCTGCATGCCATTCCCATTCCGCGATTCCTAAAGCATTCCAGTTCTTGAGCCGATAACACCATTCATCACATGCCGGTCTCTACATGCATCCTCTTTCACTTATTCACGCTCTGTCTGTCTCTTCCTCTATCGCTTATTTGTCTTTCTGTCTGCTATTCATTCTGGCTGCCTTTTTTGCCTGTCTTTTATTACGTCTGCCTTTAATTCTATCTGTCATTCTGTCTCTCTGTCATTCTATCTATCTCTCTCTCTTTCGTCCGGTGGATCAGTGTTTGTTATTATTTTTTATTATTATTATCACACTGGCCGATTCCCACCAAGGCAGGGTGGCCCGAGAAAGAAAAACTTTCACCATCATTCACTCCATCACTGTCTTGCCAGAAGGGTGCTTTACACTACAGTTTTTAAACTGCAACATTAACACCCCTCCTTCAGAGTGCAGGCACTGTACTTCCCATCTCCAGGACTCAAGTCCGGCCTGCCGGTTTCCCTGAACCCCTTCATAAATGTTACTTTGCTCACACTCCAACAGCACGTCAGTGTTTGTGTTTACACTATTCTGCCACATGGAAGGTTGGCTTGGTGGGTTAGAGAGGAGGGGGGCGGAGCTGCTCCTCACGCGAGACTGTGATCAAATCTTTTTTCTGCTAATAACTTACATAAGGAAGATTCACATGAAAGTTAAGAAAACTATTGTGTGTGTGTGTGTGTAAAACCAAATTTCTCCCAATTATTCTTTATTCGTTTGTTTTGTTACATACTTAATATAAACTTATATGCATGTAAATACTCTTGTGTTTATTCTTATTTGTGAGTATGAATTGCTACATTATGCTTATTATTACCAATAAAATGGCTAAATGCTTTTAGCTGTTATTTTAATGTTGCATATTAATGTCTCTCTAGCTTTTAAGGCTATTGAGGCTAAGTGTGTACAATTTATAAGTTTAATACGTAAATGAGAATAAAAACATTTTTTTATCAATAAGGAACACACACAAACAGTACATTTTTCTGAGTGTTATGTATCGAAATATGGTAAATTTAGGGGCTAACGGGGAGGGATAATGATGATTTAATTAGTTATCATAATAATGTATGAAATATATTTCAACTAAAATCGTGTTCAACAGCGACGACGTTCAGTTTTAAATGTGAACGATTATTGATTTTAATCCAGGATTATTTCTTTATATTTATATATAAAGCGGTGAAGCCTCCTGTTTCATTTGCCAGAAGTTGTGGAGGCTCGCTCCTCCGTCCACTAATAGTAAGACAAACACACTACCCCAAACAGCAATTACAAAAGAAATTGGAGTACTACCTGTGTTGGTTAAAACACATGTGCAGCAGCTGGGTATCTTTATCGTTGAAACGTTTCGCACATACTGTAGGCTTCTTCAGTTAATTACAGAGGCATCAGGTATAATAGTAAAATGAAATAACCAAATAATAAAGCACTAAACCTACAAGGGTCAAGCAGCATTGCAAACTTGGATATATGAGGTGGATAGACTGACTATATCATCTTCATTTCACTACTACACTTGCTGCCTCTGTATATGACTGATGAAGCCTACTGTGTGGTCGAAACGTTTCAACAATAAAATACCCAACTGTTGGAAATGTGTCTTAATCATCAACTTCTCGGAATTTTATACCATTTTTAACACTACCTATACCCAGTGCAGGATCAATGAAGCAGTGAGACCCATGACGCCCATCGAACCGCTAACAGCAACAGCATGGTTGAACAGGCCGTCAACAGTCCTTGCTATCAGGAAAAAGCCTGAAATCAGTCACAGGTCTGTCACAGATAAACACTCAAAAAATTAACATAATTTATAGAAACAATAATATACCATCAGAAAAAATAAAGACAATTTAAAACTATTCATGTAATATTTTATTTAACAGTAGATAAAGCTTTTAACAAGTGTTTTATGCATATAATAACCATTCAAACACTTGTTCTCCCTCCTGGGAGATCAGTCTTCAGGGAGTGTGAACCCTCGGGTGTATGAATGACGTATTAGAGAGACGCACATGAACAATAACATATTAATTATTAGCTGTCAATTCCGAGGATACCATCCCTCCCCGTCCCCCGACCCGTCATCACCCTCCCAGCTCAGGATGACAGATTTCATTAATTCATGTATGGTACCTATCCCATATGATGGAGTGTGACAAGAAAACATAGATGGGTTTTAGCTCCCACAATATAACTATCATTTAGTATAGCGAGAACACAAAGCTGGTATACTAAAGTGCTATTTGTGTATTGTTCCAGTTACGGTAAAGTGTTTTTTTATATTCTTTAAAGTGTAAATGTAAAATTAAAATCTCCTGCATCCAGTGGTGGTTGTGGTTGTCGTGTTTATGTTTATTTAGCTGATGTCTTCAGCTAATGGTAGCTGATTCATCCTATATAAAAAAAAAACTCTGGCTCGCCTGACGGTAGCTGATTCAAGGATTGTACCTCCATCCGGTGCCTGAGATTCCCGGACATTAGGTGAATGATAATTTTTTTTCCAGTGTTGACAACCCATCAAAGACCTGTGCGAAGCAGTTCATGACACGAATGATCAGTCATCCTCAGGTTCCTCAACTCTGTCATTAAGGCAGAAGTTAAATTTAAAATAATGTAACACTAAAAAAAATATCTCTTTTTTTTCTGCGCACTACTTCGTACCACAATTAGTGAAGAAATTATAACTGACAATTCACAATAAATTCACAGCATTGTAATAGATCTCACTGATGCCTCTTATTATATTAAACACTGCAAGATAAAAATTTCGTGAGCTCTTAGTTTTGCGTTTAATCAAACTGAATTATACCATTATTGTAAATGTAATAACGTGAAGAGAGAGAGAAATTTTTTTCAGGCTCGAGCCAGTGGCCTTTGTAGGTTCTCAGTTACAATTTTTTTTTATATTCATATAGAGCATGTCGAGTGAGATTTAATCAGATTTGTTCATATATAGTTACATTTTGCCCAAAGACAATTTGTATATTATGAGCAGTTCTCAGCTATTTTGGATGACTCATTAATTACAGTCATCCACTATACCCAGAACTGATGGACCTCGAGATCCATCTCGAGGTCCACTATTTCGAATCCTTTACTGTTCTTGGTAGATAACAGTGTAAGACGACAGTTGGTAATTTCAAAAACATTTTCAATACGGGATTTTTTTTTTTTTTCTCAACCTATCGTCCTGATCCATGCCCCGTCCTCTCTTGATATCACTTGAGTTTCGTGTACAGTAACCTCTTCACCATCTGACCTGACCTCAGGAGACTTGTATGTTTAATATGGCGGAATTTTTGCTTATGTATGTGAGCTTAATAAAGCCCCAATGGGTGAAACGTCGTATAGTGAAGCTTGTGAGAAAAGTGTCTTTAAAGTTCCTTTTACTGTCTTTGATATTTCCTTTACTGTCGCTGATACATGGGCAGTGTGCTCGCATATATTTACATATGTATACAAAGACAGAGAGTGTATTTGACCTAACTAAATCTGCTTGAAGTATAAACCCAAACAAGTGCGACACCGGAGCATTGTAACCTTTGTAACAGTGCCTGTGAAAGTAGAGGTAGTTGTAGTGTCAGAGAGGTTGACAGTGGCTTTGTGAATACACCATCAAAGGAGGCTCATGTTTGCGGGCGCTTGCTACAGCGGCTTGGATAACCATGTGGCTAGGCTCGTGTAAGTGTGAATAAACACGAAGCGAAAGTTCGAAGGCTTGGATATACAAGGCTTGGGAACACTGGCAATGGATCCAACAGGTATAATACACGAGTGCTGGGCATATAATAAAATTAATTTATTACGGAGAAGAGGGGGAACAAGTACGATGCCTATCTGTGCAAAATACCTATGAGAGTTCAAATCCAAGTGGCTTGTTACAATAACAACAACTTGTTATAAGCCCAGTAGTCTTTTAGTAACGTATGTATTTTACTCAATTAACAAAATAACCCGTGGTGGTATATTATTCATCTTTCTTATATATTTACCTGAATACTTCTACACCAAAAAGTGAAGGAATGCCAGTTCTTTTTTTTTCAATTTTCATCAGCAGTTGTGAATTAACTCGAATTATTAAAGTAAGACATTTGACATATGGAAGTATTAAATGAGAAAGGAAATTGTAGGTGCAAGACTTCAATGATCTACTTGGATACTCATTAATGTGGTTTCTCATTCATAGTCAGAAACCAGAGTGATAACTACCAGGGGATGTATGAATTTGATATCAGTGACTTTGTGAGTGACGGTAGAATCACCGAGAGAGAAGAGAGAGAGAAATATTATATACAGATAAAGGAATTATGATATTCGTGTTTCTAATATATTTGGAATTATTTTCCATACGTGATAATTGTGATAATGTCGTACAGCTTTTACCACTCCAGGAATCTCTCCCCAAAATCGAATGACCAAAAAAAAAAAAAAAAAAATATTAACCATTATTCACTTACAGTTTAAACGATCCTCTGTAATGTAACATCCTCGTACCTCCTTCTGAGTCCAGGCACAGCTCTTTCTACTTAAAAAAATTGCAAATTTGCTAATTGGATGAAAATTATTTATGGAATAACACTGTGCATTAAAATGCAGAAACGCAGTTTATAGAGGTAAGTTCAGGTAATATTAAATTAGTAAGTTAATTTATGAAGTAGGTGTGAGTATTCCTGGGTTATTGCTCCTGGTATACTCAGAACAATAAAAAAAGTTACACTTGTACTGAAGATATTCAAGTAGCCGGAGGAAGCAGTATGATTATTATTATTATTATTATTATCATTATTATTATTATTATTATTATTATTATTGTTATTATTATTATTATTATTATTATTATTATTATTATTATTATTGTTATTGTTATTGTTATTATTATTATTATTATTATTATTATTATTATTATTAATAGTAGTAGTAGTAGTAATTATAGTTGTTATTATTGTAGTAGTAGAGGAGGGGCTGAAGGAAGACTAAGAAGAGAGTGAGGAAGATGCCATGACATTTGAGTGATGTTGAACAGTTAGATGTTTACAGACATTTAAAAATGGACCACAGCATGAGGAAATGATCAGAGTAAAAAAAATCCAGTTCATGAAAGAAGGGAGAAAAAATCTTAAGGAGAATGAACGAGGTACACAGTGACACGACTAAGCACAACATTACCTTAATGCAAGAGGCGGCAGATGAGGAGTGAGCAGACCACCGAAATATATATTTATCCTCAACTTCTGTTATAACAAAGTTAACACACTTTCTTAAGCTAACACCTCTCCTCTCACACTCACTCTCCCTCTTCCCTTTTCCTCACCCTCCTCCACTTCCACCTACTCCTCTGAATGCCCCTTCCCCTTCACTTCTCCTTTACCCTCCTCTCCTTCCTCCGTTGTCTCTTATATCTTCCTCTTCCTCTTATCCTTTTCTTTCCATGTGTTTCCTACATTTATGTTTTGTTGCTGGACCTTCTGATAATGGAGATACCGTTATTAACTTCAGTTTCTCCTGTGTTTGGGATAGGTCATCCTGAGAGGTGGCAATAATACTCAAGCATAACATAAACTTCAGTAACTCTCTCTTGAAACTCTCACATCAGCTGAACCTTCAATGGAATACTTGACGATATCCTCATTGCCATACAAAAGTAACCTGGTTCAGGCCGACAGATTTTAACATTATTTTTATAATATAGATCACGTGTAACTGAATTCGAAACAATCATATCATACTGAAAATGGTTAGCAACACATTGCAGATGCATTCAGTTTTGCTAACTTAAGCAAATTTTCCATCTCCTCCTTTCTCTTACTCTTCCTCTTTCCTCCTTTTTATAATCTGTCCTTTCCTTCAGCTCTCCTTTCTCCATCCTCCTCGATTCACCCTACCCCATCCTTTTCCCCTATACCATCATCGCCCCAAATCCCACCCTCTCCCGCTATCCTTCTCACTTTTCCCTCTCCCCTCCCACACGCGATATCCCCAACCCACTCCTCCAGTCTCCAGCCATTTCCTCCTTCCCTCATTCTTCCCCGCTTGCTCTGCCACGTTGGGGATGGCGACCATACCAAGGCGGCACTCAAGAGCTCCTGAGAATGGCCGAAAGTCCTGCATTAGTTGGAATTTATATATATGTACCCCGGGCCAAGTTGACGCCACGACCGCCTTAAGTGTTGGAGATATTGGTGATGACGGAGTTATCAGACTTAATGGGAAGATATTAACTCAGGTAAGTGGGAGCTGGACCACAGTTTTGCATTAGTGTCTACTGACTTGAGTAAGTTTAAGAGCTTTTTTAAGAGACATTTTGCTTGGACCTAGCGGAGAAAAAAAGAGAACTTACGTCGAAGATATTTCTAGTTAAATGTGTGTCTCTGCTCTACTGCATTTGTGTCTCTTTTATCATCGGCTCCAGAGAAAAACTTACCCCCGAAGAGATTTTTAGGCAAGTTTAGGGATTACCAAAAGCCTGGTTGGCCGGAGACCGAACCTCTGCCCACACGCGTTTAGCACTTCATGAAAGGCAAAGACCAATTGTCAGCTTAATGTGTACTTAAAGCATTTAATATTTTTTCTGTTTGCAATATTTTTATATCTCATGTCCCATTAAACTAGAGTTATCTTGCAAGTAAAGGGATTTTGATGGAATAAATTGGCTCTATCTTCCTCTTCCTTGGATGAAACCTGGTTATATCTCATTCTCCAAACGCTGAATGAGCCCTATAAATTTGATGCTTATACTACTTCTACTACTGCTGCTGCTGCTAATAATAATAATAATAATAATAATAATAATAATAATAATAATAATAATAATAATAATAATAATAATAATACCAATAATAATAATAATAATAATAATAATAATAATAATAATAATAATAATAATACAAGAACAGTATAAAAAGAATTATAACATATATTTTTTTGCATTTTTATGAGTATCGAAAATTTTATTGGTCTCTTGTCATTTACTTAAATATATTGAACTTAATTGCGTGAAGAGCTTGCTTTTCTAATTTAAATAATGTTTTTTTTTTTTTGGACGTGAAAACAGTGCAAGGATTCGTTCGATGTGACGACCGGTTAGTTGCAGCTCACCAGATCGTATCACCCGGTCAACTTACACAACTTATTGCTCACACAACCTATCCTGAATCCAAAGTCGATTTTCTTACATATTTTGCGTCATCAAATTTCTATACATTGATTTTTATTTAGGGCAGTTTAGGTTACTTTAAGTTATCGTCTTCCAATATTTTTTTAAAAATAAATACAAAGAGAAATAACACAAATAATAAACGAGTACATAAAGGGATGTTTTTCTCGTTATTGCGGAATCTAATTTGATAATGAAAGTTCGAAATATATTAGGATGTGAGAATCCGAATTCCTGGAACCCTGGATTGGGCTACTGGTTCATTGATTACTAAGTCCAGATATATACTGATCTGGCCAAAGTTGATTCATTCATTGCTCCTTGTGGAGTGTCAAGGTATTAATGTGAACTTCCACCATTAATTACCCGTTCATAGCAACTCAAGTGACGAGTCATGTTTCAAAATAATTAATTCCTGGGTATTAACGGATGTTAATAGTTGGGGCATATAGTGTCAGCCGGACAAGTTGTAGTTGGCTGAGGGAGATTCATTAGTTAATTCTGAACGTCGTGGTATAGGTGATATAGGGAAGATTAACCACTATTTCCAATGAGTCAAAAGTGGCTAAAGAAAACGTAAGAAATTTCATATATACTGGGGATGACGCAGTGGCTTGTCTCATGATATAAAAAAAAATAATGAAATTACATTATTGAGATGTAACCGTACGGGAGACGAAAATTATAGTTACTGAGCTATGTAATAGGGTGTGTTCAGAGCTGTGAGGGAGAAGATTGCAGTGTATAGTTGGTTATGCAGGGGGGTGGGAGAGAAGATTGGTGAGGGAGTAAATACTGAGGTGTTTAGTGAGCTATGTTGAGAACTGTGAGAGAGGAGTTTGTGGTGTGTAGTTAATGTGATGTGTAGTGAGATGTATTACGAACTATGAGAGAGGAGGGGTGTTATGCAATGGGTGAGGTGTGTAGTGGAATGCATTAAGAGCTGTGAGAGAGAGAGAGAGAGAGATAAAGGGTGGTGTACTGTTATGTGCAGAGAGCTGTGATGGTGAAAGGATATTGTGTAGTTACTGAGGTGTGCGTGTAGTGGATGTTCAGAGAGCTGTGAGGAGGAGGGGTTGGCGTGCTGTTACTGACGTGTTTTCCTCGATCAGAATATCAACCTTTTGTTGACAAATTTAAAGTGGGTAAATTTTTGCTTTGACCTTATGTATTGCTGTACTTCTGTTGTCTCGTTGTCCAGCGCTATGTTTCGTTGTTTGGTTCTGTGAGTTACTCTACCCATATGGCACGTTCTGTGAGCGACTATCTGTCCATGTGGAAAATTCTGTGGGTTATTATATACTCATGTGGAGTGTTCTGTAAGTTACTACCTACCCATATGCTATGTTCTGCGGGTTACTAGGTACCCATGTTGGATGTTCTGTGAGTTACTATTTACCCATGTAGTCAATTAGTCCATATCTATCCGTGCAGTATTTTCCGTCTCCTTGCCACTACTATTGCAATAACTATTACTACTACTTTCTCTCCTGCTACCATTACTATGACTATTACTGCAATTACTACTACTACTACTACGACTACTAGTACTACTACTAGTACTAGTACTACTACTAGTACTACTACTACTACCATTACTACGAATAATACCACAGCTACTACTACTATTTCTACTTCACACTACCACTGACTATTCCACCAATCATTTTCACGATCAGTTAATTAAAACTCATTAATTTCGAGAAATGAAGCGTGAAAATTCTTGTGTACACATTCTATTGGAAATGAACTTTTTGCTGATAAACTTATTGTAAAATAGTGTGTTTGTGTGTCAGTGTTTTGAATGGGATGATTAAGCGGCACGATGCTTTTATTAGCTGCACAGAGAAAGAGAGAATGTTTGTATGTACTCACGTACTTATGGATGCAGGGGTCGATTCACAGTTCATGGCCTGTGTATATATATATATATATATATATATATATATATATATATATATATATATATATATATATATATATATATATATATATGTATGTGAGTGTGTGTGTGTGTGTGTGTGTGTGTATGTGTGTGTGTGTGTGTGTGTGAGTGTGTGTGTGTGTGTGTGTGTGTGTGTATGCGTGTGTGTGTGTGTGTGTGTGTGTGTGTGTGTGTGTGTGTGTGTGTGTGTGTGTGTGTGTGTGTGTGTGTGTGTGTGTGTGTGTGTGCGGGCCAGCACTCCTGCAAGAGAGGATAGCAATGAGAACTAGCAAAATAAAGAACTTGCCACACCAAAACTAAGATATCCACAAAGAAACAGAGATAGAAGCTGCACATGGGTGCACAGTGACTCGCACCTACATCCTCCATATAAGCAAGCAACTCACAGTACAGGTCAAGATTATGTTCACTGAGAGGTGTATGTTTCTCTGAGTATATATGCAGAGAGCTCACTTTGATCCCAAATTTAGAGATCTAGTGTTCTTGACTGGAGGTGAACAAGTTACATGTAGTCTTAATGACGGCTGTGTAGTCATTAAGATTTAAAACCAGTTAACCAACCAACGTAGGTTGGTTGGTTTATTGGGTTTAAAGTCTATTATTACACGATGTTAAGTCTATATGTCAACTCTACACCAGCAGTCAAGGATTCTTTAATACCAAAACACAGGGTTAAAATAATCAAATCCATATGTACATACTAAGAGAACACACCTCGTGGTGTATATAATCTTGCAGGGGAGAAAGTGGCTCGTTTGAAGTCCTTCGAGCACTCAGCTGAGAGTGTTCGTCTTGATAATCCGGGATTTAGCCTCCGCGGACACATTAAGTGACTCGTCTTTCCTTGCTCAGACTTTCCGGTAAGAAGAGGTATTTAAGATGAGTTGGAGTACAGAAATGTCTTTTGATGCATTAACTACGAAGGCCACCAGGCTCTGCTGCAGTGGTTGTAATTTGGTTGGTTGGTCGATTTATTAGGTTGAAAACTAATCGACTGTATGTGAGTCTATAGGTTGGTAGGTATTACCAAAGACACTTCGTGCAGAACGAAACCTTCTTATGGAGTACGTTTCGCTCTGTATAGAGCTTCGTCAAGCTATGATTAATCTCTACCATGAGCGAAACTCTGCTTATACTGCGTGAAATGGCTTAGTGACATACACAAGGGTCATTAAGATTACAGGTCATCTGTACACTCCCAGCCAATGATACTTTAATTCCTAAAGATATACGGTCTCGTTGTATATAACCATTGTCTTTCGCGTTCAAGAAATGGTTATAATAGTGGTGGTAGCGATAGATGGTAGTGGCGGTGGTATTGATAGATAATAATGGTGGCGATAGTGATAGGTGGTAGTGGAGTTAGCACCCATTCTCTTACCTTCTCATCTCTTCTTTCCTCATCTTATCTTCTCGCTTCTACCCTCTCTCTCTGCCCAGAATTCTCGGCTCTTCTCTCTCCTATCCAACCATCACCTTTTTTCGCCTTCATTTCCTCTACAGACCTCATTTCTCCTCTCCTGTGCTTCAATCCCCCATCTAGTTTCATTTACCTTTGTTCTCACTTCTGCTCTTCTCTTCTCCCCCTTCTTCTCCCCTCTCCTAGGTCCTTGTGACATACTTGGGTAGCGAGGACCCCTGCGTAACTCAATACAAACACGAGTCCTGACGTCTTGGCCTCAAATGTGATTTACCAAAAACAGATGTCTAAGCATTTGCGTCGGTCTCCCACTTGGAGTGCGCCAGTCTTTGGGAGTTACAGCATCATTTATTTTCTATTTCCTCCTGATTCTACAACTTTCTGCTTCATCTTATCTCTTCTTGCTTTTATTTCAAGATTCTCTTTTCCAGCGAGAACATTTTTCTACTCGTGGAAATGGGAAGGGGGAACTAAGGTTGGGGAAAGCGGAGGGGTGTTTTGTTTGGGGGGAAAAGGTCACTCTGGAAGGAGGACGTGAGGACAAATGAAGATAAAACTTGGCCTCTCGGAAACTTTTAAGGGGAATGTTACTTTTGTGTGTGGACCATTCATTGTTTGCCGTCTGCTCGTGAGAAAACTAAAAACTTTTTAAACTATCTAGGTGTATATGTTAGAGGTATATATATATATATATATATATATATATATATATATATATATATATATATATATATATATATATATATATATATATAATATATATGTCGTGCCGAATATGTAAAACTGGTCAATTAGCAAGAACTCATTTAAAATTAAGTCATTTCTAAAATTTTCTTTTATACGTTTAAAGATATATTTTTTTCATTAATGTTGATGTAAAAAATTATAATTTTGCTCCAAAAGGAACTTAGAAAACTTACCTAACCTTATTATAACAAGAGCAATTTATTTTAGCCTAACCCAACTAAATATATTTTAGAATTGTTTACAGTAATTTAATACTAAACAAACACAGTGAAATATATTTTTTTCGTTAGGTTCAGAACGATTTTGGAGAAATTATTGCATACACAAATTTTCACTTGTCCTATATGGCAAGATGAGCGTTGCTATTTAAGCCAAGATCGCAAGTTCTGCCTATTCGGCACGACATATATATATATATATATACATATATATATATATATATATATATATATATATATATATATATATATATATATATATATATATATATATATATATATCACACTGGCCGATTCCCACCAAGGCAGGGTGGCCCGAAAAAGAAAAACTTTCACCATCATTCACTCCATCACTGTCTTGCCAGAAGGGTGCTTTACACTACAGTTTTTAAACTGCAACATTAACACCCCTCCTTCAGAGTGCAGGCACTGTACTTCCCATCTCCAGGACTCAAGTCCGGCCTGCCGGTTTCCCTGAACCCCTTCATAAATGTTACTTTGCTCACACTCCAACAGCACGTCAAGTATTAAACACCATTCGTCTCCATTCACTCCTATCAAACACGCTCACGTACGCCTGCTGGAAGTCCAAGCCCCTCGCACACAAAACCTCCTTTACCCCCTCCCTCCAACCTTTCCTAGGCCGACCCCTACCCCACCTTCCTTCCACTATAGACTGATACACTCTTGAAGTCATTCTGTTTCGCTCCATTCTCTCTACATGTCCGAACCACCTCAAAAACCCTTCCTCAGCCCTCTGGACAACAGTTTTGGTAATCCCGCACCTCCTCCTAACTTTCAAACTACGAATTCTCTGCATTATATTCACACCACACATTGCCCTCAGACATGACATCTCCACTGCCTCCAGCCTTCTCCTCGCTGCAACATTCATCACCCATGCTTCACACCCATATAAGAGTGTTGGTAAAACTATACTCTCATACATTCCCCTCTTTGCCTCCAAGGACAAAGTTCTTTGTCTCCACAGACTCCTAAGTGCACCACTCACCCTTTTCCCCTCATCAATTCTATGATTCACCTCATCCTTCATAGACCCATCCGCTGACACGTCCACTCCCAAATATCTGAATACATTCACCTCCTCCATACTCTATCCCTCCAATCTGATATCCAATCTTTCATCACCTAATATTTTTGTTATCCTCATAACCTTACTCTTTCCTGTATTTACTTTTAATTTTCTTCTTTTGCACACCCTACCAAATTCATCCACCAATCTCTGCAACTTCTCTTCAGAATCTCCCAAGAGCACAGTGTCATCAGCAAAGAGCAACTGTGACAACTCCCACTTTATGTGTGATTCTTTATCTTTTAACTCCACGCCTCTTGTCAAGACCCTCGCATTTACTTCTCTTACAACCCCATCTATAAATATATTAAACAACCACGGTGACATCACACATCCTTGTGTAAGACCTACTTTTATTGGGAAATAATTTCCCTCTTTCCTATGTACTCTAACTTGAGCCTCACTATCCTCGTAAAAACTCTTCACTGCTTTCAGTAACCTACCTCCTACACCATACACCTGCAACATCTGCCACATTGCCCCCCTATCCACCCTGTCATACGCCTTTTCCAAATCCATAAATGCCACAAAGACCTCTTTAGCCTTATCTAAATACTGTTCACTTATATGTTTCACTGTAAACACCTGGTCCACACACCCCCTACCTTTCCTAAAGCCTCCTTGTTCATCTGCTATCCTATTCTCAGTCTTACTTTTAATTCTTTCAATAATAACTCTACCATACACTTTACCAGGTATACTCAACAGACTTATCCCCCTATAATTTTTGCACTCTCTTTTGTTCCTTTTGCCTTTATACAAAGGAACTATGCATGCTCTCTGCCAATCCCTAGGTACCTTACCCTCTTCCATACATTCATTAAATAATTGCACCAACCACTCCAAAACTATATCCCCACCTGCTTTTAACATTTCTATCTTTATCCCATCAATCCCGGCTGCCTTACCCCCTTTCATTTTACCTAGTGCCTCACGAACTTCCCCCACACTCACAACTGGCTCTTCCTCACTCCTACAAGATGTTATTCCTCCTTGTCCTATACACGAAATCACAGCTTCCCTATCTTCATCAACATTTAACAATTCCTCAAAATATTCCCTCCATCTCCCCAATACCTCTAACTCTCCATTTAATAACTCTCCTCTCCTATTTTTAACTGACAAATCCATTTGTTCTCTAGGCTTCCTTAACTTGTTAATCTCACTCCAAAACATCTCACCCACTCTCTCATTTGCTCTCTTTTTACATTGCTTCACCACTCTTTTAACCTCTCTCTTTTTCTCCATATACTCTTCCCTCCTTGCATCACTTCTACTTTGTAAAAACTTCTCATATGCTAACTTTTTCTCCCTTACTACTCTCTTTACATCATCATTCCACCAATCGCTCCTCTTCCCTCCCGCACCCACTTTCCTGTAACCACAAACTTCTGCTGAACACTCTAACACTACATTTTTAAACCTACCCCATACCTCTTCGACCCCATTGCCTATGCTCTCATTAGCCCATCTATCCTCCAATAGCTGTTTATATCTTTCCCTAACTGCCTCCTCTTTTAGTTTATAAACCTTCACCTCTCTTTTCCCTGATGCTTCTATTCTCCTTGTATCTCATCTACCTTTTACTCTCAGTGTAGCTACAACTAGAAAGTGATCTGATATATCTGTGGCCCCTCTATAAACATGTACATCCTGAAGTATACTCAACAGTCTTTTATCTACCAATACATAATCCAACAAACTACTGTCATTTCGCCCTACATCATATCTTGTATACTTATTTATCCTCTTTTTCTTAAATATGTATTACCTATAACTAAACCCCTTTGTTGCGAATAAGAAATTTTTTAAAGAACTTCAGAATATGGCCTGTTACCATTTATTTCTTATGCAACAAGATTTTTGGATCCGAGTTATAGGTATTTTAGAGTCTAGGGGAAATAATTTCAACTGGAAACTCCATAGAATAATATTCAAATTTATTAAAGTATTTAAATTCAATACTTTATCTTCTCTTTGTAGTTAATTTAACTTAATACTTTGTACAATACAATTACCATATACATTTAGTTCCAAATCATGGAAATGTCATATTAATAAGAAAGTTTAATTATTCTTCCTGTATCTAAGTCCTCATTAATATTTACGTCTCTTTCTTAACAAGACTGTAGACTCAAAATACAAAGGGTACAAGATTTAACAAGACCTTTGAATCTGACCGTAAAGTATCTATGGATTACTGAACTGACCAAGAATATAAATATCAAAAGAGTCTTTCAAAGTAATGAGGAACAAAGTGAGTCAGCTCTAGAGTACAATTCTCAAAACCATTCAACTGTACACCGTAAGAGCCAATATACGATCAGTTGTCAGGACTAGAGCTGGGAGCAGACTGACTACTTGCCAGCCTGTTGACGTGTCGTCAGGTTGGATCAGCTGAGCCACGCCAGCCAGCCGGACATAAACAACTGAACAATTCACCTGATGGTTCCGAGACTTAAACTCTATATACACAAGATATCCTACCTAAACATAATAGTAAAATAATAGTGATAATTACAAAATAGTGATAATAACGATAATAGTGATAACAATAATAGTGATAACGATAATTGTGATAATAACAATAGTGATAATAACGATAATACCATGGTATTTTTCATATATTAACAGATAATATAACGCCGAAAGTCTCTATTTTAGCTATAAACGGGGACTTTCGCGCTGTAATATTAAGTGATGAACACATGCTCTTACAATATTTAAATAACACAGGATGACCAATTTCGAAGATATAACACCCCCCCCATACGACAATAGGTCGCAGTAGGGAGTTTGCCAGCGTCCTTGGTAATATCTCCTTTATAGTAAGCGTCCTCTTGGTAAATAAGGCAAGTAGTACGACGGAAGAATGGAGAAGCAAGAACTCGAACAGCATGGTTATTTGCCAGAGGATGAGCTTTTGGAACAATGACCAGAAGAACTATCTGGAGTGGCTTCCATCACAATTCGAGAATAGGAGTCTCGGACATGACTGTCAGGGTCATCCATGTGTACTTAATACTTCGTCCCATCAACGAAACGGCTTTCATAGTCATACTGTCAATATAAAAGAAAATTAACAAAAATACATAATATATATATAAATTAGGTTCTGAGAGTACTCATTACTTTACTTTACATTTTAAGGTATACATTTTTTTTTTCAAGGGCGAGAAAGGGTATCAGCAATTATGTTAAGGGATCCACTTAAGTGTTGAATACTAATCAGATAAGGTTGGATCCTCAGAGCCCACCTGAGGATTCGGGTGTTCTTTGATTTCATAGAATTAATATAAATTAAAGGGTTGTGATCAGAAAATACCATAATTTTATGGGGGGAGGTTCCCAGATAAATGTCAAAATGTTCCAAAGATATTACTAGGGCAAGAGCTTCTTTCTCTACAGTGGCGTAATTCTTTTGGTGACGTTTCAACTTTGAAGAAAAATAAGATATAGGATGCAAAATATCAGTAGAGGGGGATTTCTGAAGTAACACCGCTCCCACAGCATAACCGCTGGCATCGATGTGTAAATAGAAGGGTTGATTAAGTCAGGACTTTTCAATACGGGTGACGAAGAAAGCAACCGCTTCAACTGATTAAAAGCTATCTCACAATCTTTCGTCCAGCAAAACTTCATCTTACTACTGGTTAACTCAGTAAGAGGAGATGCAACCTGAGAAAAATTAGGACAGAAACGCCAATAATAACCAGTCATTCCAAGGAACCTCTGTATAGACTTTCTATCTTGAGGGATAGGAAACTCGACAATGGCTCTAACTTTTACATCAACAGGACGTGCCTCACCTTGACCTATACAAAAACCGAGGTATTTAATCTTGGCTTGTCGAAACTGACACTTGGCTAAATTTATGGTGAAGTTGTACTTTTCTAACTTCTTAAATAAGGTTTCCAGGCGAATTAAATGTTGCTCCCACTCATTGCTATATATAACAAGATCATCTAGATATGCATCCACTCCTAAATCATTGGTCAGCAGGTTCATCAGGCGCTGAAAGGTAGAGGCCGCGCTACACAACCCGAAGGGCATAACACGATAATTGAATAATCCGCCTTGTATAGTAAATGCTGATATTTCTTGGGCTCGCTGGGTAAGTGGCACTTGGTAATAGCCCCTTAATAAATCCAGGCGGGTGACATAGGCGGCTCCTGATACTCTGTCTATTAGATCATCAATACGGGGTAATGGGAAACCATCTGGTACCGTGAGAGCATTAACCTTACGATAATCAGTGCACATTCTAGAAGTTCCATCAGGCTTGGGAACTAATATACAGGGCGAGGCCCACGGACTTTTACTCCGTTCTATGAGTCCATGGGACAACAAAAATTCTACTTCTTTGTTTAACGTTTCTTGTTTGAGTGGACTTGCCCTATAAGGTGACTGCAAGGCTTTGCTCCTTGTACATCTATGTCGTGAATTCCCAATGTACAACACCTAGGGACGTCATCGAATAAAACCTCATAACGTAATATCAAGTCTTTGATATCTTTGGCTTTCTTCAAATCAAGGTCCATAAGAAAGGTATCAAGAGATTGCAATGTCTCTGAATTTTTTAAACGTACTTCTATCTCTTTAGAGATGCTGGGCAGACTTACATTTTCAGTTTCAGCTAAAGGAAGAACTGTCGAAACTGGTACGATACTAGGGTGGTAAGCCTTAAGTTGGTTTATGTGATAAGTACGTTTGGCTTTTCTCTTTCCTGGAGTTTGTAGTACATAATTTACCTCACTGAGCCGCTCAATCACTTCTAAAGGACCTTCGTATCTAGGTTGCAGAGCTTGTCCAGGTAAGAATTTCTGTGCCATCACACTGTCACCTGGTTTGAAGAAACGAGAGCATGTGTGTTTGTCATAACAATGCTTCATCTTGGATTGGGCCTTAGCTAAGTTTTTTGAGGCTAATTCCCTCAGTTGTGACAAACGCTTTTGCATTAGAGTTGGAGTTGTTTTAAGCGAGGGTTCTGATTTTCCTGTCCATGAATCTTTTAGTACGGCGAGGGGGCCGCGTACTTGGTGTCCGTAAATTAATTCAAATGGACTGAACCCAGTGCTTTCTTGTTCTCTTTCCCTTAAGGCGAACAAGAGGAATGGTATTCCTTCGTCCCAATCTCTGGAAAACTGCTCGCAGTACTCTCTCATCATTGATTTTAATGTTTGATGAAATCGTTCGAGGGCTCCTTGCGACTAAGGGTGATAAGCAACAGAAAATACGGACTTAATTCCGAGGCGTGATAAGGCATCACGAAACATCTTAGAGGTAAAGTTTGAACCTTGATCGGATTGAATTATTCGGGGAATCCCCACCTGTGAGAAAAATTTATGCAAAGCTCGAGCAATAGATGCAGCTTTTTGTATATTGAAAGAATCATTTGAGGATTCAGTACATCTTTCACTCACATTTCTTTGTTGTTGTTGTCTTATATAGCGGAGCGTTTCCCTTTGAAAGTCTTCTTCATTTAATTTACGCTGAGCCTCAATTTGAGCAGTCTGTAAAATAAATAGTCTCTCTAATTTCTCAAACTGACTTTGAGAAATATGCCCCGATGGTATCGAAAATGAGGGAATTGAACTGGCGGTATGTGGATATTCCTTTGGACGTGCACCTTGGTGAGGGCCAGGCTGACCATTAATAGGAATTCCTTCAGTAACGGGCGAATGCCGAACAGCGGCTGCACCCTGCAGTACTTCATCTTCTTTACTAGAGGGCAAAGCGGGACCTAATCTGTCTGATTCACTTTCAAGATCAACTCTTTGAAATTGTTCTTCTAATACTTCGATTCTCGACTGGTAGCTTACTTGAGAAACTAAACTTTCAGAGTCAGAATCTCCTGCTACATGATGGTTAGAGGCCCCTGGAAACAATTTGTTTCTAATTATTGCCCTTACGGTATTGGCTGTGTAATATCTATCGTATGGTACTCCCAATTTACGGGCTATCTGCCAGCACGTTTGAAGTTTCAAGGAGTCCAGCTTTGACAATGTTAAATCTTCAAATAACTCTAATGTGATCTTCCATGATCAATATTTTGAAATTAACTAAAGATAAATTCCCAGTATATAACTTTAATATTGTTCTTTTGATCTTTTTTTTTTATATTTTATTTAAAACTTCATGTACAAATATTAATAGGTACATATATAAAAAAAAATGAACAAGGACAGCATCAGTAAAACAATATATAAACACAAAACAATCCAGGCAACATCTGACAGTCAACTATATACAAGTTTTTAAAACATATCACAATTTAGGAAGGAATAAAGTTATAATAACAAAGGCCACAAAATGGCTATAAATAAAACTCCTAAAATTACAACCTCAACACAATAATGCTCCAAGCTTAATGACAATCACCCATAATACCACTCGCAACAAATACACCAGACCTACAATATGCTTTATTAAGAAACCTGTGCTGCAACACAGGTGACCCATCATCCCTCCCCCCCCCACTCACACACACACATTGAAAACTAACCCTATCACCAACCTGAATAATCATGACATTAATTATCCTCAATTTAGGATTATTATGACACATGTCACTTGAGGAAACATTATTTACAACCATGAATGGTACAGGACTACCAAAATTACAATACCTTAAATAAGAATAATAATAATAGGTAATTACATCAAAACTGATGCTGGACCACGTTACAAAAAAAAAGGCAAAAATAACTCGGTGCTTCAAGGAAATAGTGAAAGGTAAACCCTCTCAAGAAAATTCAAATTCAATTGCAATACCAGTGCAAGTGGCACATAATACGCTACCAAAGAAATATACATGTTATATAATTTATAGGTTATACATTAATACATGTTATATATTTAATCTGCTCCTTACACCTTCCCCATCAAGGGAACTAAGCAAAACTTATCTTGCACAACCTCTCATCTGGTCACACACTAGTACCTCCAATCACACCCAACCACATCACTGCATTCCCAAGGAGGTGAGCCAGTTGAAATCCCCTGAACCCCCCCCCTTTTACCAACCCACTCACCCCGGCAGTTAAAGCCCCTTATAACGCCAATAAATTCCCTATTGTTAGTCCTCTATAACCCTCAGAAAAATACTCTTCCCACCTTTTCCCAAAAATGTCTCTGTTGCGACACAAAGTTCGATAAAACGTCGCCGCCAAAGTCCTTCTCAGCACATCCCCACCCACCTTCCCCCTCATACCCCATAAAACATATATGTAGTCCACGATGACATATGCTAAACCTCTTACCACACTCTCCTCCACACCACTCATATCAAGACTCAACGCTCGCAATACCGCCACACCTTGACCCCCCACCCTCACCACTACCTTACGCATCCATACCCTGATGCACTCCAAACCTTCACAAAAATAGACGACATGATATGCAGTTTCTTCCCCACTGCATCTGCCACACCCCCCACCCTCAATAACCCTCCTATCTCGGAGCATCGCTCCCGTTGGCAAAATCCCATGCAGGAAACGGTACATAACCTCACGCGCCCTAGGTCGTACCCTTAATTTACTAAATCTTCGCCATATTACATCCCATGCATACATGGGGTAGATCCCTTCAACCGGCGCCACTACATGTCTCTCTAACAATTTACACAAAGTTCCCACCTTTACTTTTCCTGGTTCCCTGGCTAACATTAAGGCGCGTAACACTGTCTCGCATTCCTTCATTTCCGCCCCTCCATACCATTTCCTCAGGTGAGCATGTACCTTATCTAGCTGACCCTCCCTCCATCCACCTGCACTCATCACTTCCCTCTTAATAAACACACATTTCACGCGCTTTCTTAAGTCCAACAAACCCAACCCTCCCCTACATACCGGCAATGTCACTACCTCCCTTCGCAACCAGTTGCACCCTGAACCCCACAAAAATTTGAACACCATTCTAAGAATACTCGTGATCGCCGTTCCTGTTAATGGCATCACAGCCGAAACAAACCAGACTTTACTATATAGTAATACATTGATGACAATTGCACGTTGCCTAAGGGTTAAATGGTGAGGTCGCAGCATTCCCGACCGTCGCTGCACCTGTTCCACCATCCTATTCGAATTGCTAACCCTTGCAGCACTCAGGTCAGCCTCATACATGACACCGCAGATTTTCAGACTCCCGGTCCTCTGCTGCACAACATCACATCCCCAATCTAATCTCTCTGTCCACTCTCCCAGCCCCATGATCATTGACTTTTCCAGATTTACCTTCATCCCAGTAGCTCTCCCAAAAGTGTGTACAACTTCCCCCAAAAGTCCTAACCGTGTCTCCTCACTTGCCAAAATAGTGGTGTCATCAACATAGCCCACCAAACCAGGCCACGGCTTCAGCTCACCATCCCTCCCCCCCGTCCTTAGACGATCCTCCACCATCCTATAAAAGGGATCCTGAACACATGCAAACAATATTTGTGATAAAGGACATCCCTGCCGAAGACCCCGCTCCATGTTGACTCCCCCCCCACACACCCATTGATTTGCACCCTTACCTTCGCGTTTGAGTACAACGTATACACCCACCCCACTATTTCTTCGCCAAACCCCTGTCGTAGGAGAATATCCCTCAAAGCCTTTCTTTCCACCCTATCATAAGCCCCTTGCCAATCCAACGCCACCAACGCCCCTCTTTCCCTTTCCATGTCCTCCAGGAACCCCTTGATAATCCCGTGGCCCACGCTCATTGACCTACCAGGTAAACCAAACTGAGACTCAAACACGACCCTCCCCACAACACATTTAAGCCGATTCCCAAGAATTTTCGCAAATAATTTATAATCAGCACAAAGCAATGAAATGGCTCGATAATCCCGAAGGGTACTCTGCTGTTTACCCTTTGGGACCAACACCACCACCGCCGTTGCCTGAGATTCTCCCATCTTACCTCCGTCTTTCATGGCATTCATTAACCTTACTAGGAAACCCCTAAGCAGACCCCAGTGCTGTACATAAAATTCGCTAGGTAAACCATCGATCCCGGGTGCCTTACCCTTCCTCATGTCCATAAGGGCTCTCCATATTTCCCCCTCCTCAATGACCCCACCCAGTGCCTCCCGATCACTCCTCCCCAATTTGCACGGCACATACTCACATACCTTCCCAAGAACCTCACCATCCACCCCACTACTTTTCCCGTATTCCTCAAACCATCTATCTGCATATGCACTCATCCCCTTGGTGTCCCTTAATACCTGACCCTCTCTAAAACCCCCCACAGAAGATATGACTTGCAAACCCGGTATTGTAGTCGTTCGCTGTCATACCTTCTGTCCTCGCCAGAGTACTTCGTCCAACCCCGCCTGTACCCGTACAGCTGCAAAACGTTGTTCTTGCAAATCCCGTATTCTGTCCTTCAACATGTGTATATCCTCCACCGGGTACACCCCGGCCACCGCCCCCCCCCCTCGTAACAATTCCGTAATCTAGATTCTAAGTAATTTGACAAACCATACCGCAATTGATTAATGCGTTTGCCCTCCCTCACATAAAATTGACGTATTCGTAACTTAGCCACACTATCCCACCATCCTACCACGTCTTCCTCAGTTCTTCTGTCGGCACAGAGCTGTTCCCAAAATATTGCAAATGCTTCCACTCCCTCCCTATCCCCCAAAACCATCGTGTTCAGTTTCCAATAACTTCCCTGCCTACGAGCCAAAGCATCCCATCCCACCTCCACTAATACCGCCCTATGATCGGAAGACACCATCTCAATAGTTTTAAAAGACTCTACCAAAATCCTCTGAGATAAATATAACCTGTCCAAACGAGCCGCATATCCCCTTCTTATAAACGTATGTTCCACCTCTCACAGACCTCCCCCGAAAGCATCACGTAACTGAAGATCTCTAAGCAGGCCCCCCAAGACTGAGGAAAAATATCCCGCTCCTCTGGGTTCCACGTCTGTCTTCTTAATTACACAATTCCAATCCCCCCCCACAATCGCCACGGACGGTAACGTGCGTAGGTAATACACGAGCTCCTCCCGCACAAAATCCATCTTCACTTTCACGTCACTTTCTGCTGGGGCATACACACACACAAACGCCACTCTCTCTCCCATCCACCATCCTTCCACACGTAATACTCTCCCCCCTCCCCCCCTCTTTCCTATGCAATACAAACGGGCTCGCCTCCCTGATCAACACACCCACTCCTCCTTTTAAACGCTCAGACGGCAACACATAAGCCTGATACCCAGGCACCACTAATTCACGACCAAGCTTAAAATTGTGCTCCTGCACAAAAGCTACGTCAACCTTATACCTATTCAAAAACATCCTGAAGCACTCCCGTTTAACACCATCACACAGACCATTAATATTTATTGTTACACACCTGAGGCCAGTTTAAGGTTTCCTTCCCAGCCTCATGTCAAGATTCTTCCCTTTCAGACCGTTCCCCTGGACTGTGCCTTTGCCACAGATTCCCCCCTCCTTTCCAACCATCCCCCCCCTTCTGTTGTGGCCCTCTCACAGAGTCACTCTGGGTACCATAACCCCATGTCTTTTTCCCCGGCCTTTGCGCCGGTGTCAGAACATCGTCCGAATCTGACGCTGCTGCCCTTTTCCTTGTAGCTCCCTCAGTTTCCATATCTGAGTCCTTGGAGCCAGCACAATGGACTTCCACCTCTACCACCCTTAATCCACCTCCATGCCCCTCCATGGCACTCGCACTGTCCACCACAGGTGCCACCTGATCCTCCCCTTCCCCACACACACCATCTGCCCTGATCCCAGGGTCTTGTTCGCTGTAACTCTCCACCTCCGTAGACTGTAACATAGCCTGTATCACCGTCTCCAACTCCTCCTCAATAGCCTTCACTGCTGCGCCTTCCTGTACCTCCTCACTTGACAACTGTACTGTTGACGGGCCAGGTGCTTCATGGATCACCACTTCTTCCGATTCCCCAGGAGGAGCCACCACCACTTCACTCCACATGCGACCACGCCCTCCTCCTTGCACCCGTTCTTCTTTAGGCATCGGGTGCTCATGCGCAGGTGCTCCGCCCCTTGCCGGCCCAGGAGCCACTGTTGATGGGCCAGGTGATTCATGGATCACCACTTCTTCCGATTCCACTGGAGGAGCCACTACCTCTTCGCTCCACATGCGACCACGCCCTCCTCCTTGCCCCCGTTCTTCCTTAGGCATCGGGTGCTCATGCGCAGGTGCTCCGCCCCTTGCCGGCCCAGGAGCCATACTCCGCTTGCCACAGTCTGCCGCCATATGGTCATATTCGCCACACAGTCGGCACGTACGTCTCTGCCACGCATACGCTACCATTACCTGGGTTCTAAACTCTTCGAGATATACATACGAGGGTATAGGATGCCTAAGCGTCATCTTGAGATTAAAAGAACCCTCAGGAAATCCTGTGTAAGCACCTTTTACCCATTTGCCAGGTTGGGCCAGATGTACAGTTCCATAACGTTCGAAAACATTTCGAATATCTACCTCATCAGCCTCAAAAGGCACGTTGCGGAGCTTAACCCACGAATAATGTCGTGATACATCAGTCAACTTGATCCTCACTGCCGGTGTTACATTAATGCTGACATCTTGGTAACGATCAACCAAAGCCTCATATACTTGAGCAGTTAGCACTTTCACGAAAATTCTACATACACCGTTCAGTGCCACTCCATATAAATCCTCGTCTCTGATGCCATATGTCTCTCGTATAATTTTGGGCAATAACACATCGACTGACGTAGGCGTTAAAGCCCCACTAATAAGTTCAATGCCCACAGTATTCACTCTCCTGCGCACACCTGGCGCCATGTCGTTGACTGAGTAGCTCGTCTGGGAAACAGTAGAGGGGTGCAAAGCACGACCGCACTCTACCTCATCCAGGCAGCGAATGCACAACACCTCCTCGTACCACTGCTGTCAGGTTACTGAGGAGCGTCAGGCAAGGGGGTCTACACGGCCCAAGAGCGATGCAGACAATGATTTATGAAGTTTCGACTTTTGATCAATGTCTTACAACAACAGAGATCCCGGACGGGTAACCCATTTGTTGCGAATAAGAAATTTTTTAAAGAACTTCAGAATATGGCCTGTTACCATTTATTTCTTATGCAACAAGATTTTTGGATCCGAGTTATAGGTATTTTAGAGTCTAGGGGAAATAATTTCAACTGGGAAACTCCATAGAATAATATTCAAATTTATTAAAGTATAGTGGACCCCCGCATAACGATCACCTCCCAATGCGACCAATTATGCAAGTGTATTTATGTAAGTGCGTTTGTACGTGTATGTTTGGGGGTCCGAAATGGTCTAATCTACTTCTCAATATTTCTTATGGGAACAAATTCGGTCAGTACTGGCACCTGAACATACTTCTGGAATGAAAAAATATCGTTAACCGGGGGTCCACTGTATTTAAATACAATACTTTATCTTCTCTTTGTAGTTAATTTAACTTAATACTTTGTACAATACAATTACCATATACATTTAGTTCCAAATCATGGAAATGTCATATTAATAAGGAAGTTTAATTATTCTTCCTGTATCTAAGTCCTCATTAATATTTACGTCTCTTTCTTAACAAGACTGTAGACTCAAAATACAAAGGGTACAAGATTTAACAAGACCTTTGAATCTGACCGTAAAGTATCTATGGATTACTGAACTGACCAAGAATATAAATATCAAAAGAGTCTTTCAAAGTAATGAGGAACAAAGTGAGTCAGCTCTAGAGTCCAATTCTCAAAACCATTCAACTGTACACCGTAAGAGCCAATATACGATCAGTTGTCAGGGCTAGAGCTGGGAGCAGACTGACTACTTGCCAGCCTGTTGACGTGTCGTCAGGTTGGATCAGGTGAGCCACGCCAGCCAGCCGGACATAAACAACTGAACAATTCACCTGATGGTTCCGAGACTTAAACTCTATATACACAAGATATCCTACCTAAACATAATAGTAAAATAATAGTGATAATTACAAAATAGTGATAATAATGATAATAGTGATAATAACAATAATAGTGATAATAACGATAATAGTGATAATAACAATAATAGTGAAAATAACGATAATACCATGGTATTTTTCATATATTAACAGATAAAAATATAACGCCGAAAGTCTCTATTTTAGCTATAAACGGGGACTTTCGCGCTATAATATTAAGTGATGAACACATGCTCTTACAATATTTAAATAACACAGGATGACCAATTTCGAAGATATAACACCCTTTCTATACAAAGTTCAATCAAAGGGCTCCCATTATCATTTACACCTGGCACCCCAAACTTACCTACCACACCGTATCTAAAAGTTTCTCCTACTTTAGCATTCAGGTCCCCTACCACAATTACTCTCTCACTTGGTTCAAAGTCTCCTATACATTCACTTATATATATATATATATACATATATATATATATATATATATATATATACATATATATATATATATATATATATATAGGGGGTGGTAGGAGAAAACAATTTTCAAACAGCTTCAGGGAGAACCTTGAGTTTTCTCTGAAGCAAGTTTATTCTTTTCTCTGAGGATGAGGGTCCCCAGGACAGTTCTAGAGGTGGTACCTCTCTATATTATATATATATATATATATATATATATATATATATATATATATATATATATATATATATATATATATATATATACCTGGAGTTTACCTGGAGAGAGTTCCGGGGGTCAACGCCCCCGCGGCCCGGTCTGTGACCAGGCCTCCTGGTGGAACAGAGCCTGATCAACCAGGCTGTTACTGCTGGCTGCACGCAAACCAACGTACGAGCCACAGCCCGGCTGGTCAGGAACCGACTTTAGGTGCTTGTCCAGTGCCAGCTTGAAGACTGCCAGGGGTCTGTTGGTAATCCCCTTTATGTATGCTGGGAGGCAGTTGAACAGTCTTGGGCCCCTGACACTTATTGTATGGTCTCTTAACGTGCTAGTGACACCCCTGCTTTTCATTGGGGGATGTTGCATCGTCTGCCAAGTCTTTTGCTTTCGTAGTGAGTGATTTTCGTGTGCAAGTTCGGTACTAGTCCCTCTAGGATTTTCCAGGTGTATATAATCATGTATCTCTCCCGCCTGCGTTCCAGGGAATACAGGTTTAGGAACCTCAAGCGCTCCCAGTAATTGAGGTGTTTTTTCTCCGTTATGCGCGCCGTGAAGGTTCTCTGTACATTTTCTAGGTCAGCAATTTCACCTGCCTTGAAAGGTGCTGTTAGTGTGCAGCAATATTTCAGCCTAGATAGAACAAGTGACCTGAAGAGTGTCATCATGGGCTTGGCCTCCCTAGTTTTGAAGGTTCTCATTATCCATCCTGTCATTTTTCTAGCAGATGCGATTGATACAATGTTATGGTCCTTGAAGGTGAGATCCTCCGACATGATCACTCCCAGGTCTTTGACGTTGGTGTTTCGCTCTATTTTGTGGCCAGAATTTGTTTTGTACTCTTATGACTAACCAAGGATTCGAACCCATGTCGTTTTGGCCCGTCTCATGGTGAGCGAAAATCACACATGACACTAGAGCCAACTGGACCACGCAATCCTACGAGAATCAAGCACCCAGCGGAGCTATGTGTTTTACTTTGATCCGAGGACATACGAATTCTCGGCTAGTCGCAGAATTGTTATTGATTCAACACCACTAGCTCGTGGTTACAATAATATAAAATACTGCTCGTGAAGGCTAGTACACCAAACGGGGATTAGAATGAAATTAGCTCAGAGGCACCCACACCACCGTATGTCCTCAGTGGTGCCTTATCGTACTTATTCGTGCCGTGAAAGTTATTTGTACACTCTCCAGGTGAACAATTTCGCCTGCCTTGAAGGGGGCAGTTAGTGTACAGCAGTATTCCAGCCTAGAGAGTACAAGCGATTTGAAGAGAATCATCATGGGCTTGGCGTGTGTTGGGGGGGAGGGGTTATTTGACGGGCAGTTGGTGTGTGATCGTGGCTAATTCTATGTTAGGAAATCAGGAAATCCGATTAGCAGGTGATCGAGTTTAATAAGTGGGAAGAACAATATTTACATTTTTAATGTCAAGTGCTCTTCCTGAAGGACAGTTTGTGCGCAAGTGATAGTAAATGCGTTTTTTTTTCTTTGGGTCAAAAAAAAATATTTTTAATTTTTCTTTAGTTATTAGTGAAAAAGGCAGTGTATCAGACCCACTGATATTTTAGTTTCTTCGTTATTTTTTATTCATTCACATTCAGATAACAGCTTCCTTTATGTGTCTCATTATTTTGGCATGTGGCAACTGCCCATCACAACAATAAGAGTGCACATGAGATCTAACTCTCCACCTCTCAATTATTCACGTTTCTCGTTTCCATCTCTTGTCGTGTTGCTGCCTGCACCTCCTCGCTTCTGCTGGCTTCATTATGTGTGCACTCTTTTTTTTTGTTTTTTCCTTCGTGGTAGCTTTTGCCACATCATAAATCCACGGTGATTCCCTTCCTCGCTGGCTGCTTAACATACCAGCGGCGTTTGTCACACAAGATTTACACTGCCTCCCGCCTCTCTTTATATCTTCTCTTATGCTTGAGGAAGCCTCAGACATCTTATGGTTGTGTGTTGCTCATTCCTCTCCACACTTCTCACAAACTATTTCTTCTTGCTATTTTACTGTAGCACCTTATATTATCTCTTCTGTGTTATATTATATTATATAAATGTCGTGCCGAATAGATAAAACTTGCGATTTTCGCTTAAATAACAACGTTCTTCTTGCCAAATAAGGAAAGTGAAAATTTGCGTATGCAGTAATTTCGAGAAAAAAATCATTCTGAATCTACCAGAAAACATATATTTCATTGTGTTTGTTATAATTAAATAATTATAACCAAAGCAGGGAATGAGGTCTCAGAGTATCGTAGGTGTCACCGTCCATGGCTACCCTTAGACTGAGGGTAACCGTGCAAGGTAACACCTACGCTACTCTGAGACCTCTCTCCCTGCTTGATTGCTCCCTTGCAACATTGCACAGCTCCTGATGACACACTGAGAAGTGTGAAAGTACTTGAGCTAAAGATTTCCACACCCCGTGGCTTGTCCTGCATACACACACAAACACACGCACACACACATATATATATATATATATATATATATATATATATATATATATATATATATATATATATATATATATATATATATATATATATATATATATATATGCAAAACAACCACAGTGGTTGTTTTGCATATTCTGAAATCACCTGTTTACTATGATCTTAATACAAAGGTTAGTGGACGAATTTGGGAGTGTGTGTAAAGGTAGGAAGTTGAAAGTGAGCATAGAAAAGAGTAAGGTGATGAGGGTATCAAATCATCAGATTGGGGAGGAGGAGTATGGAAGAAGTGAATGTTTTCAGATATTTGGGAGCTGACGTGTCAGCGGATGGATTTATGAATGATGAGGTTAATCATAGAATTGATGAAGGAAAAACGGTGAGTGGTGCGTTGACGTATATGTGGAGGCAAAAAACGTTATCTATGGAGGTAAAGAAGGGAATGTGTGAAAGTATAGTAGATGTCCTGTGGCGTAAATATTATGCAGAAAATTCGGAGTGTAGAAATTAGGAGAAGGTGTGGAGTTAATAAAAATATTAGTCAGAGAGCTGAAGAGGGTTTGTTGAGATGGTTTAGTCATTTAGAGAGAATGGATCAAAGTAGAATGACATGGAGAGCGTATAAATCTGTAGGGGAAGGAAGGCTGGGTAGAGGTCGTCCTCGAAAGGGTTGGAGGGGGTAAAGGAGGTTTTGTGGGTGAGGGGCTTGGACTTTCAGCAAGCGTGCGTGAGCGTGTTAGATAGGAGTGAAAGGAGACGAATGGTATTTGGGACCTGACGAGCTGTTGGAGTGTGAGCAGGGTAATATATAGTGAAGGGATTCAGGGAAACCGGTTATTTTATATAACCGGACTTGAGTCCTGGAAATGGGAAGTGCAATGCCTGCACTCTAAAGGAGGGGTTTGGGATATTGGCAGTTTGGAGGGATATGTTGTGTATCTTTATACGTATATACTTCTAAACTGTTGTATTCTGAGCACCTCTGCAAAAACAGTGATTATGTATGAGTGAGGTGAAAGTGTTGAATGATGAAAGTATTTTCTTTTGGGGGATTTTCTTTCTTTTTGGGTCTCCCTACCTCGGTGGGAGACGGCCGACTTGTTAAATATATATATATATATATATATATATATATATATATATATATATATATATATATATATATATATATATATATATATATACATTATATATATATATATTATATATATATACATTATATATATATATATATATATATATATATATATATATATATATATATATATATATATATATATATATATTATATATTTATATATATATATACATTATATATATATATATATATTATATTTATATACATTGTATTTACATATATATTATATATATGTATATATATTTATATATATATATATATATATATACATGTATATATATATATATATATACATGCATTAAGATTTCAGAATATGCAAAACAACCACTGTGAAAGAATAGAGAAATTCCAAGCGCTTTCGTGACTACTCACACACACACACACACACACACAAACACACACACACACACACACACACACACAAACACACACACACACACACATTCTTTAGCTCAAGTACTTTCATACTTCTCAGTGCGTCATTAGGAACTGTGTAAAGTTGCAAGTGCAGCAACAGGAGAAATAACGTAAGTTTTTTCAGAGTATGGTAGAGGTTGGTGTGACTGCGCAAAATTTTTTCTCAGATTTATCTTACGCAAGGCAAGAACTCGAACCTCCTTCCCACCGTGACTTCCCTCGGGATCATGTAGTCAAAGTACACAGTACTATATTCAGTGAGTCAGATAAAGTAATAAAGTCGATTAAAACAAAACTGAGACTCATTGAACTTACCGAGGAGATTAGGTTCCTCCCTGTGGAGTCAGTCAAGTGATTGACTATACGCATATACTGCATCAGTCAAGGTCAACTGACTAAGAAAATCTTCACTTTGGAGACATATATTTTGGAACAAATAATCCAACTGCTGATATATTGACGTTAATTTCAAGTTTAAAAAGTCAAATTTACAGATTCTTAACATTTTTAATTCGGTTTTATTTTATGCCGTTACGATAAGATTATTGCTGTCTCTCATTGATCTCTTAAGGTGAAAAAGGGAGGTTGAGCTAGTTTAACAGGGGTCCTGTATGACATTTCTTCTAATTCACTCATTCTAGTTGACAGTTACTAAACCTACTACCAATTTTTTTTTTTTATATTTTATTTAAAACATCATAAATACAAGGCTGCTTAAAAATTAAATAGCATCACCATACATAATCTATAGAGTACAACGAGGTACACACCATAAATACCAGAAAAAAAAATCTTTAACTAATACGTATAGATATATACGACAAACACACCATAAAACGCATACGTACGTTTCACTACACACACACAATACCAAAAGATATAACTGTTTGCGTAGCAAATATAACACTGGTGGAAACACCACTTAACCCATTATAACCTACATGCACATCATACAAACATGTTACATTGATGTTTAAACAATAGTTTATGTAATTTGCATACAAAATATACAATTGATTATAGAAATTCCAACTTAGACACAAATTCAATGATTTACTCTAACACAAATTCATTAACATAATAAATATTATATAAATTGACGATCATATTAATCGTCAGCAATTTCCATCCATTCCATAAGTGTTCAATCTTGATACCTATGAACTACGTTTGAATCACAAACAAAAATCATAATGTTGCTACATATTTATAGGATAAATTTGGACGACTCAGGGTAATGTACACGTGTTATATCCCTTTAATACTTTGGTGACTCACAGACTAGATTGAACAGTAACAGGGAAGGGATAAAACATGCATATATATATATAATTATATATATATATATATATATATATATATATATATATATATATATATATATATATATATATATATATATATATATATATATATATATATATATATATACATATATATACACACATATATACATATATATATATATATATATATATACATATATACGCATGGTCATATACCCAAATATCTGGACCTCCATAACACAATCAAAAACAAAACTAAGAAAACTAGTGACTCAAGAATACAACGAGTCTTTACACAAAGGAAGCATCAAAAACATAACAAATATGTAAAGGCACCCCAGTCATTTTGTACACAAAAGGTACAATAAGTAACCCTAACCCCTGAATCTACAACCACACATCCATAACAACTAAAAAAACATTCATGCCCAAACTCATATTCACGCAACTCACATCCTTCCCCCCAACAGACGAGCCAGCTATTGCCCACTGACCTACACGACAACTTATTCGGCATGCCCGTATATTTATCACAGATTCACAAGGGTTTCAAGAGTGAGCCTTTTATAACCGTCCGAAAAACCCTTATCCCACCTCCTCCCATACAATTCCCTATTCCTACACATTGTACGATAAAACGTTATTGCAAGGACACGCCTTCTCACCTCACTGACCCCTTTTCCCCGCATTACCCACGAAATATAAATGTAATCCACGATAATATAATCTAAAGCCCGTTCAACGTCCTGGTCTAATCCACCGATGTCGAGACTTAACGCACGCAGGACCTGCACTCCTCTGCCTCCCACCCTCTGTACCACCCTACCCAACCAACTCCTGACATCTTCTAAACCTTCGCAAAAATAGACAGCGTGAAAAGCCGTGTCTTCCCCACCACAAAACCCACACCCGCCTCCCACCACGACTCTTCTGGATCGTAGTATTGCCCCTGACGGCAATATACCATGTAAAAAACGAAACATGACTTCACGCACCCTAAGCCGTAATTTCAACTTGCTAAATCAAATCGGAGCCATATATTTTCCCACGAGTACATGGGGAACAAACCTTCTACTGGAGCTGCGCACGTACCCCCTAGTAACCTACTTAAAACCCTTATGCGAATGTTCCTCCGTTCCTTTACCATCAACAAAGCTCGTAGTACAATCTCACATTCCCTTAACTCCATTCCCCTATACCACTTTTTCACCCTCGTATATACTTGGTCCATATTTCCCGCCATCACACCCACACGCCAAACCTCCCACTTTAGAAAAACACATTTCACCCTACGCTTTAAGTCCAACAATCCTAAACCTCCTCGACGTACAGGTAACATAACAACCTCACGTTTTAACCAATCACACCTCGATCCCCACAGAAAGGTAAATAGTCTTCTCAATATTCCATTGATCGCTGTTCCTGTAATTGGGAATACAGCCGCAACGTGCCACACCTTACTATACAATAAAACGTTAACAACAATCACACGTTGGGCCAGAGTGAGATGTTGGGGCCTCAAAACACCCAGACGACCAATGACCTTTTCCAACGTCCTTACTGAATTTTCCTCCCGCGCCACATCCAAATCGTCTCTATAAATAATACCACAAATCTTTAATGACATCGCAGTTGTGTTAACCACGTTACAGCTCACCATTCCTCCCCCTTTCCAGGTACCCAACCCCATGATCATCGACTTTTCACTATTTACCTTCATACCCGTGGCACGTTCAAACACACGCACATCTTCCAACCCTTTCATAGACATTCGTTCACACACCAAAACAGTCGTATCATCCACATAACCTATTAATGCCGGCCAACAATCCCCTTCCCCTACCCCACCCCCACCCCGGGAACTAACTGTGCTCTCAACCATCCTGTAAAAGGGATCCTGAAAACACGCAAATAAGATCTGTGACATAGGGCACCCTTGTCTTAAACCTCTACCCATCTCAAAGTCCGTCCCCATACACCCATTTATTTGTACCCTCATCCTTGCCCCCTTATACAGCGTGTTTACCCACCTAACTATTTCTTCTCCATAACCCTGTCTCCGAAGAATACTCTGCAGTGCACCCCTTTCCACTCTATCATAGGCGGTTCGCCAGTCCAAGGCCAGTAAAGCCGCCCCCTCCCCTCCCCCCTTTGACTCCACAAAACTTCTTATAAGCCCGTGACCTAACATCGACCTGCCCGGCAACCCATACTGCGATGGCGAAACGACCCTCCCCACCACGCATTTTACCCTATTACCCAAAATTTTTGCGAAAACCTTATAGTCTGCACAGAGCAACGATATCGCCCTATACTTCCCGAGGTTTGGCTGCCCTTTGCCTTTCGGGACCAACACCACAACTGCCGTATTCTGCTTATCCCCTAACGTACCCTTCTCCTTCATACAATTTAATAATCTTACCATGAACTTCCCAATCAACTCCAAATGCTGCAAATAAAATTCCACCGGTAAACCATCAATACCCGGGGACTTGCCCTTCCTCATTCCGTGTAAAGCAATTTCAATTTCCTCCTCAGTAATAACCCCACCCAATGCCTTCCTATCACTGTGACCCAAAATGCACTTAGCATACGTGCACACCTTACTTAATTCCACTTCATCCACGCCACTACTAGTCCAGTGTTTTTTATACCATGTATCCGCATATGCACTCATAGCTTTTGTGTTTCGTATCACTTGACCTGCTCTATGGATTCCCATCGTCTCATTTACCTCCAAGCTCGGGATTGCCGTCAGCGCCTGCTTTTGCTTTTGTTGTCTCAACACACACGCGGATGGCCTATCTCCCCACAAAACTTCTTCTAATCCTGCTTGCACCCTCACCGCTTGAAACCGCTCATTATGCAACGTTCGCAAGCTCTCTTTTATGTCTACAATCTCGTCCATGGGGTAAACACCACCAACCGATCCCTGCCCATAACAACTTCGTAATCGATCCTCTAAATAATTCGCTAGCCCATATTTTAAAGTGTTTATACGCCTACCCTCCCTCACATAAAAGGACTTTATCCTTTCCTTTGCCACCGAGTCCCACCACGTTACAATGTCTTCCACCTCCTGAGCTTCCCTTGAAAGCTCATTCCACAGCATAGAAAAACCCTCCAACCCTTCCTCATCACTTAACACACTAATATTTAATTTCCAATAATTCTTATAAATTTCGGCCATTCCCTCCCACCCTACCTCCACTACAACTGCCCTATGATCTGACAAGACCGTCTCCACCGTATTAAAAGACTTTACAACTACTCCCTGCGAAATATACACTCTGTCTAACCTTGCAGCATATCCCCTTCTGATAAAAGTATGTTCTGTTTCCCACACCCCTCCCCCAAACACATCTCTTAACTTAACATCCCTCAACAAATCTCTGAGAGGTGCAGACACATGCCCAGCCCCTTTGGGTTCGACGTCAGCCGCCCTTATGACACAGTTCCAGTCACCCCCCACTATCGCTACTTCCGGAAGACCACGCAAAAAATAAACAAGGTCCTCACACACAAAATCCGTTCGAACCTTCGTGTCATTCTCCGCAGGGGCATAGACACTTACCAAGGATACACGCTTTCCCATCCAAGTCCCATCCACTCTCAACACCCTCCCCCCACCCCCCTCACATCTCTGCAACACCCTCCCCCCACCCCCCTCACATCTCTGCAACACAAACGGGCTCGTCTCTTTTATTAAAAGACCCACACCACCTTTCAAACGGATAGTTGGCAGGGTCAGTACTGTATAACCTGCAACCTGCAACACTTCTCCTTCTTTGAAATTGTGTTCTTGAAGGAAGAGAACATCAATTCTATGTTTGCTAAGAAAACTGCTCAACCAATCTCTCTTTAGTCTAGTACATAAACCGTTAACATTAGCAGTCATACACCTAAGGCCTGTTATATTTTCCACCCTTTCCTCTTCTCCTCCCGTGGTTCACCACTTGATTTGTTACGTCTATGTGTCTTCTTTACAGTACCTTCCCATTCGCCTCCCTTCTTGCGATGGCGTCCCTCATGACCCCCCCTCTCCCCACCCCTCCCCTCACCCATCCTCTCAGTTTTTTTCCCAGTCCTCTGTGCCGGCGTCAGTACGTCATCCGAATCTGACGTAGCTGCCCATTTCCTGGTAACGTTCTTATCCTCCATGTCAAGATCCGAGGAAGCCTCACGGTGTACCTCAACATCCACCTCACAATGAGGTATGAAGTCTCCCGATGTCCCAGTCTCGTCGTCCTTCTGCGGAGTCTCATATTGTTGACAGTCCGGACTCAGAAAGTCTCCAGCTACGTCTTCCGGAGATGGAGCTTCCACCACTTGCGGTGACAAGGTCCTTAAAACTTCGTCTAAATCCTCACCGACATTCGTCTCTCGACCAATACTCAACACGTCATGCCGGGGTACCAATCCAGTAGATGGTATCGGCAACGACTCAGGTGCAGGCAGCTGAGGGAAGGACTCACTCTCATTTCGAAAAGCCTGTTCCACCATCTCACTCCACAAACGACCACGCCCTTCCTCTGACGAACGATGCTCACCTTCATCACGTGTGACTGGGGCTACTTCTTCTTGCACAGGTTTGGTCACGCGTCTGTTCTTTTCGCATGCCGCCGCTATGTGGTCATACTCTCCACAAATGCGACACGTACGCCGGTGTCCAGGATATAAAACCATTACCTGTGTCCTAAAATCTTGAAGATACACATATGACGGTATGGGTTGACGCAACGTCATCTTAAGGCTGAATGTACCTTCCGGCATACCTGTGTAGGCACCCATTATCCACTTACCCTGCTAGGCAGAATGCACAGTTCCATATTTCTCAAATACGTTTCTGATGTCAGCTTCGTTTGCCTCGAAGGGGACATTCCTCAACTTTATCCAGGTATAATATCGAGACACGTCCACCAGTCTCACACGCACAGCAGGAGTAACGTCAAAACACACATCTTGAAAGCGCGTAACCACCGATTCATAAACTGTCGCAGCAAGCAGTTTCACAAATACTCAATGCGCTCCGTTCAGCGCTACCCCATACAATTCACCATCTTGTATGCCGTATGTCTCCCTGATTATCTAGGGTAAGAGTATTTGAGCTGAACTAGGTGTAATCGCACCTCGAAGCAGTTCAATACCAATAGTATTAACGCGTCTGCGATAACAAACCGCCATCTTAACACCAGTAATTTCCCAGCGGTGTCAACAGAGACACAACACCACCTCGTACCACTGCTGTCAGGTTACTGAGGAGCGTCAGGCAAGGGGGTCTACACAGCCCAAGAGCGATGCAGACAATAAATATGTATATATGAATAAACAGAAAGATGGATGAGAGGCTCGAACCTTGGTCCCGAGATTAACAGAGTACTACCAATTAAACTGATACATGAACATAGAAGTGGCATAACTGGATCCTCATATGTAACATGATTACAATGTTCTTCCCTAGGTCTCCTTTAGTGAGGTTTGCTGCCTTAGTACCCAGAGTATGCACTCATTTTCTCGTCTTCTTAGTTTTCATAATCTTGCATTTGTTGGAGTTTGATTCCAGGAGCCATTTCTAGCCTTCCGTTGTCCTCATTTTTGCTCTCATAACTTTTTATCAACAGCAGTCTGGGATGCATCTGACTCTACTCTTCTGATATGTCATTCATATACACCAAAATTAATAATATGTGTTTGGGGGATATGTGCGTGTGTACATGTGTGTGCGTGTTTGTGCATACACAAATAAATGGTTATATCAAAATTTAATAAATGTAATAGTTTCATCCTCTCGATAAAAATCCATTAAAAGTCATGAAATTAAATAAACAGAAGATTATTAAATAAAACTAAAATTGAAACTAATCCGAGCAGGTGGAACACACTTGGCCCACTCACACTCGCTCAAGTCATAATGAACCTCGGGAAATTAACCAAGCTCCGGCCCACACCTCAGTGCTCCTCTATACATCTTACTTGCTGACTCGAGATATCGATGAAACTTGTTCCACTTGCTCTCCTCTTCTGTTTCAAAAATAATTCTCTTTCAGTGTGTATTTTACATTTTTTTCTGTATTGGAATGAGTAATGATGATAAGGTTGAGATAATCTGTCTTTCCTAAATGATGGTCATAGGTCTCTAAGGTTATGTGAAAAGGCTCAAGTTATTGCGAGAAAAAGTTCTCTCTGGGTTCACAATTGTTCCATGATGGATGTTTCAGCGCTGTGAGCACTCAAGACATATATTATAAAATATTTTCCATTTCTTCATATGCTTAGATAGCATTATTTAGGAAGTTGGCTAAAATACGCATTGCCTTTGAACTGTAGTTATTATTTCTGACTTTTCCTGCTAGTCTTTTGGAAGTCATTTTGAAATTGTTGCATTTATCTAGGGCAGTGCTAGCACCTTTAGCTAGTTTGGTTGAGGGATAGTTGTTGTTGTGTAATAGTTTTAAACTGAAAAATAGAGGCTTGGGTGTTTGTGGGGAAAAGAAAGAACGGATTGTGCTCCTATAGAATGAGGCAATAAAAATTATGAGATTGTTGTGTTTTAGATTTTATAAATGACAGTAAACTGTCAGATAATATTAAACTAGATGATGCAAAAGAATCAATTCAGAAATAATAATATTAATAATAATACTAATAATAATAATGAGAACACAAGTGTAGAAAGACAAAGGTGAACAAGAAGATATAAAAGGAAAACTTTCAATGTGTTATGTGTATCAGCATTTGAAACAATAGAAATAATATAAATAAGTTGATATTGGATGTATATGATTACATGTATTATTGCTACAATGACAGAGATTTGGTTTATTTTGAGTAATATGGATGTGCCTGTCAAGTGTCCCAACCAAAGGCTTAAGGTGCTACATGTTCATTGAAATAACAGGAAGGAATGGGGTTTCTTGTACGTTAGAGAAAACTTGAGTTATTGCATCAAAATATATAATGGCTGAAGGAACAGGCATAAAATCTGTCTGGGTAGAATCTGTAGGATATAAAAATTGATTTTAGGTATTTTATGCCGTTCCTCGAATTTCGAAAGTAGCTAACACAAAAACTAGGCACTACGAAATTTGGCTGTCTTGCTGAAAAATTAAATAGTCCTTAATAATGATTTAAACCTGAGTTATATAAAATATTATACAAATTCCTTTAGCGGTTTGAGACATTAATTTTTATCCGAAACTTACAAGAGTTTATTATAGTTTTGCCCGGCCTTGTTAGAGCCGTTAATATAATATCAGGCTCTGGCTTACTATGTGCTTCGCGTGAGTTTATCTCCATGCGATTATATGAGAACGCCTCTTTTGAGCGCTTTCAAAGTTTTAGCGTTTATTTATATCAGTTCGAAGAAGAGTCGGATTAATATTGGGCTGTGTAGGGGGAAATTTACCAATTTTATACTTATGAAGAGGCCAGTGCTTTACATGCGATAAGATGAGAATGAAAAAAACGCATTCTCACCTTATCGCATGTAAAGCACTGGCCTCGTCATAAGTATAAAATTGGCAAATTTCCACCTACACAGCCCAATATCAATACGACTCTTCTTCGAACTAATATATATATATATATATATATATATATATATATATATATATATATATATATATATATATATATATATATATATATATATATATATATTATTATCACACTGGCCGATTCCCACCAAGGCAGGGTGGCCCGAAAAAGAAAAACTTTCACCATCATTCACTCCATCACTGTCTTGCCAGAAGGGTGCTTTACACTACAGTTTTTAAACTGCAACATTAACACCCCTCCTTCAGAGTGCAGGCACTGTACTTCCCATCTCCAGCACTCAAGTCCGGCCTGCCGGTTTCCCTGAATCACTTCATAAATGTTACTTTGCTCACACTCCAACAGCACGTCAAGTATTAAAAACCATTCGTCTCAATTCACTCCTATCAAACACGCTCACGCACGCCTGCTGGAAGTCCAAGCCCCTCGCACACAAAACCTCCTTTACCCCCTCCCTCCAACCTTTCCTAGGCCGACCCCTACCCCGCCTTCCTTCCACTACATACTGATAAACTCTTGAATTCATTCTGTTTCGCTCCATTCTCTCTACATGTCCGAACCACCTCAACAACCCTTCCTCAGCCCTCTGGACAACAGTTTTGGTAATCCCGCACCTCCTCCTAACTTCCAAACTACGAATTCTCTGCATTATATTCACACCACACATTGCCCTCAGACATGACATCTCCACTGCCTCCAGCCTTCTCCTCGCTGCAACATTCATCACCCATGCTTCACACCCATATAAGAGTGTTGGTAAAACTATACTCTCATACATTCCCCTCTTTGCCTCCAAGGACAAAGTTCTTTGTCTCCACAGACTCCTAAGTGCACCACTCACCCTTTTCCCCTCATCAATTCTATGATTCACCTCATCCTTCGTAGACCCATCCGCTGACACGTCCACTCCCAAATATCTGAATACATTCACTTCCTCCATACTCTCTCCCTCCAATCTGATATCCAATCTTTCATCACCTAATATTTTTGTTATCCTCATAACCTTACTCTTTCCTGTATTCACTTTTAATTTTCTTCTTTTGCACACCCTACCAAATTCATCCACCAATCTCTGCAACTTCTCTTCAGAATCTCCCAAGAGCACAGTGTCATCAGCAAAGAGCAACTGTGACAACTCCCACTTTATGTGTGATTCTTTATCTTTTAACTCCACGCCTCTTGTCAAGACCCTCGCATTTACTTCTCTTACAACCCCATCTATAAATATATTAAACAACCACGGCGACATCACACATCCCTGTCTAAGGCCTACTTTTACTGGGAAATAATTTCCCTCTTTCCTATGTACTCTAACTTGAGCCTCACTATCCTCGTAAAAACTCTTCACTGCTTTCAGTAACCTACCTCCTACACCATACATCTGCAACATCTGCCACATTACCCCCCTATCCACCCTGTCATACGCCTTTTCCAGATCCATAAATGCCACAAGGACCTCTTTAAGAGCCTTATCTAAATACTGTTCACTTATATGTTTCACTGTAAACACCTGGTCCACACACCCCCTACCTTTCCTAAAGCCTCCTTGTTCATCTGCTATCCTATTCTCCGTCTTACTTTTAATTCTTTCAATAATAACTCTACCATACACTTTACCAGGTATACTCAACAGGCTTATCCCCCTATAATTTTTGCACTCTCTTTTCTCCCCTTTGCCTTTATACAAAGGAACTATGCATGCTCTCTGCCAATCCCTAGGTACCTTACCCTCTTCCATACATTTATTAAATAATTGCACCAACCACTCCAAAACTATATCCCCACCTGCTTTTAACATTTCTATCTTTATCCCATCAATCCCGGCTGCCTTACCCCCTTTCATTTTACCTACTGCCTCACGAACTTCCCCCACACTCACAACTGGCTCTTCCTCACTCCTACAAGATGTTATTCCTCCTTGCCCTATACACGAAATCACAGCTTCCCTATCTTCATCAACATTTAACAATTCCTCAAAATATTCCCTCCATCTTCCCAATACCTCTAACTCTCCATTTAATAACTCTCCTCTCCTATTTTTAACTGACAAATCCATTTGTTCTCTAGGCTTCCTTAACTTGTTAATCTCACTCCAAAACTTTTTCTTATTTTCAACAAAATTTGTTGATAACATCTCACCCACTCTCTCATTTCCTCTCTTTTTACATTGCTTCACCACTCTCTTAACCTCTCTCTTTTTCTCCATATACTCTTCCCTCCTTGCATCACTTCTACTTTGTAAAAACTTCTCATATGCTAACTTTTTCTCCCTTACTACTCTCTTTACATCATCATTCCACCAATCGCTCCTCTTCCCTCCCGCACCCACTTTCCTGTAACCACAAACTTCTGCTGAACACTCTAACACTACATTTTTAAACGTACCCCATACCTCTTCGACCCCATTGCCTATGCCCTCATTAGCCCATATATCCTTCAATAGCTGTTTATATCTTTCCCTAACTGCCTCCTCTTTTAGTTTATAAACCTTCACCTCTCTCTTCCCTGATGCTTCTATTCTCCTTGTATCCCATCTACTTTTTACTCTCAGTGTAGCTACAACTAGAAAGTGATCTGATATATCTGTGGCCCCTCTATAAACATGTGCATCCTGAAGTCTACTCAACAGTCTTTTATCTACCAATACATAATCCAACAAACTACTGTCATTTCGCCCTACATCATATCTTGTATACTTATATATATATATATATATATATATATATATATATATATATATATATATATATATATATATATATATATATATATATATATATATATATATATATATATATATATGGGGAAAAAATGCCACACGTTTCCTTAAAGAATTGGGTTCCAGACTCATCGACACCACCAGGGACCCAAGGGCAGCCACTTTCATGTTCCAGCGCCTCAGCGTCGCCATCCAGAGGGGAAATGCTTGCTGTGTACTTGGCTCACGTCCAGCCTCGGAGTAGCTGGAGGAAATTCATCATCTTTGATACATTGTGCCATTGTATTCATGTTTATGTTTTTTTCTGTAAATGTATTTTGTTTATTAATAAATGTTCACATAGAATAAAAAATATATAGGGGGTGGTAGGAGAAGAAAATATTCAAACAGCTCCGGGGAGAACCTTGAGTTTTCTCTGAGGTACGTTTATTGTCTTCTCTGAGGATGAGGGTCCCCATTCCAGCTATAGAGGTGGTACTATATATATATATATATATATATATATATATATATATATATATATATATATGTATGAGAGTATAGTTTTACCAACGCTCTTATATGGGTGTGAAGCATGGGTGATGAATGTTGCAGCGAGGAGAAGGCTGGAGGCAGTGGAGATGTCATGTCTGAAGGCAATGTGTGGTGTGAATATAATGTAGAGAATTCGTAGTTTGGAAGTTAGGAGGAGGTGCGGGATTACCAAAACTGTTGTCCAGAGGGCTGAGGAGGGGTTGTTGAGGTGGTTCGGACATGTGGAGAGAATGGAGCGAAACAGAATAACTTCAAGAGTGTATCAGTCTGTAGTGGAAGGAAGGCGGGGTAGGGGTCGGCCTAGGAAAGGTTGGAGGGAGGGGGTAAAGGAGGTTTTGTGTGCGAGGGGCTTGGACTTCCAGCAGGCATGCGTGAGCGTGTTTGATAGGAGTGAATGGAGACAAATGTTTTTTAATACTTGACGTGCTGTTGGAGTGTGAGCAAAGTAACATTTATGAAGGGGTTCAGGGAAACCGGCAGGCCGGACTTGAGTCCTGGAGATGAGAAGTACAGTGCCTGCACTCTGAACGAGGGGTGTTAATGTTGCAGTTTAAAAACTGTAGTGTAAAGCACCCTTCTGGCAAGACAGTGATGGAGTGAATGATGGTGAAAGTTTTTCTTTTTCGGGCCACCCTGCCTTGGTGGGAATCGGCCAGTGTGATAATAAAAATAAAATATATATATATATATATATATATATATATATATATATATATATATATATATATATATATATATATATATATATATATATATATATATGTCGTGCCGAATATGTAAAACTGGTCAATTAACCTAACCCAACTAAATATATTTTAAATACGTTTACAGTAATTTAGTACTAAACAAACACAATCAAATATATTTTTTTCGTTAGGTTCAGAATGATTTGGGCGAAATTATTGCATACACAAATTTTCACTTGTCCTATATGGCAAGATGAGCTTTGCTATTTAAGCCAAGATCGCAAGTTCTGCCTATTCGGCACGACAGGGAAAGATTGCAAGACATGAGGAGGTTAACATTATCAAGAGGAGCCTCACATCAGCTGGATGCCCAGCAGTAAGGGAGCCACCCCAACTATGCAGATCTGATGGCAGCCAGAAGCGTCCAGATGGTATCACCCTTCAAGCCTGGACAGATGGGAAGCAGGTGGTGTGGGACTATACATGTGCATCTACCTTGGCTGATACCTATCTCCAATACTCCAGGGAGGAAGGAGGGGCAGCTGCCAGCTTCAGGGAGTCCCAAAAGTCTAGAAAATATGGAGAACTTGCCCATCATTATATGTTTGTTCCCATAGGCTCAGAGACCCTTGGCTCATGGGGAAAGAGTGCATCTAAATTCCTTAAAGAGCTGGGAAAAAGACTCATCAGGGTAACTAGGGATCCCAGGGCAGCTAGTTTTCTGTTCCAGCGGCTCAGTGCGGCTGTTCAAAGGGGTAATGCCTACTGTATTTTGGGCACACGCCCCAGCTGTGAGGAGCTGGATGAGATTTTCGCCTTATAATCGGTGATACACGCGTAAGAACATGTACCTTATATGCCACCTTTATATCAACAATGTATCTCTTATATCTTCTGTACCATATTATGTAATAAAATATTCCTATTGGTAAAATATATATATATATATATATATATATATATATATATATATATATATATATATATATATATATATATATATATATATATATTTATATATATATATATATATATATATATATATATATATATATATATATATATATATATATATATATATATATATATATATATATATATATATATATATATATATATATATATATATATATATATATATATATATATATATATATATATATGTCGTGCCGAATAGGCAGAACTTGCGATCTTGGCTTAAATAGCAACGCTCATCTTGCCATATAAGACAAGCGAAAATTTGTGTATGCAATAATTTCCCCCAAAATCATTCTGAACCTAACGAAAAAAATATATTTCACTGTGTTTGTTTAGTATTAAATTACTGTAAACAAATCTAAAATATATTTAGTTCGGTTAAGCTGAAATAAATTGCTCTTGTTATAATAAGGTTAGGTAAGTTTTCTAAGATTCTTTCGGTGCAACATTAAAAATTTTTAACATTAACATTAATGAAAAAATATATCTTCAAACGTATAAAAGAAAATTTCGGAAAGGACTTAATTTTAAATGAGTTCTTGCTAATTGACCAGTTTTACATATTCGGCACGACATATATACATAAAACGACCCCTTTCCCTGATAGGTCACACTCTGGCCTCGGCTGCTCCGTGATAGCGACCCCTGCGTGTTACCGGCGACTGGTTAGAGAGTCTAATTTACCGCTACTCGTCTCTGTCAGGCGTGGGGCCAGCGGAGCGCACGCCAGTGACGCCACCACCCCGCCCTCACACAGCTGGAGAGATGTGCTTCATGGGTGGAGGAGGCAGCAGGAGCGGCACGGATAGCAGGGAGAGCAGCTCAGCAAGGGAAGATTAGGCGAGTAAGTGGCGAGCCGGTTGGTATACTTTCTCCCGAGTATAATAATGGAACATGTAATTATATTGTCAAAGCTAGAATTTATTATTATTATTATTTTTAATATTAGTATTAGTATTAATATTATTGATTTCACTATTATTATTATTATTATTATTATTATTATTATTATTATTATTATTATTATTATTATTATTATTATTATTATTATTATTATTATTATTGGTATTTGTTGTGGTAGTAGTAACAGCAACAACAGCAGTACTAGAAGTAATAGTAATAGTAGCAGCAGCAGTAGCAGAAGTAGTATTGCTAATAGTTATAAAAATATTTATTGTAGTAGTAGTGTAAAATAAAGACAAATACAAGGCTTAGGATGTTTAATAAGAGTCGTTTTCCATGCTGTAGAATTTATCAATCCTATACAGAGAACAGAAAACACTGATATAATGGACAAAGGTCGGGTGAACTTATCGGAGTTCATACTTATCGTTGCATACATTTTTATGTTGCTATTGAACTTGACTTGTTATTGGAGGCTGGCGGTCGTGAACGTACTAAGAATGGTTTCAAAAGTGTGTTGATTATTTTCGGCAACACCTACAGTTCACCGATGCATTTCTGAAGTTAGGAGCGAGCGGCCGTCTCGACTCTAGTAGCAGAAAAATGATGGAGTAGATCAGGGGATAACTATCGCCTCTAAATTACGTTATATTGGACGTTTAATTACCTGTGTTCTAATACGAAGTGAAACATCAGGGATTAATCAGGCATTATTAATTAACCTGTCTAGCCATTTACTCACGAACACTGAAAAGGAAGTTCGCAAACCTAAACACAAGCTGGACATCATAGTCGAGAATAATCGTTTCCAAGATACCGAGATCCATATCGTGCTGTTACCTAAATGCCCTCAAAATCCTCGCCAGAGGCAGCAGTATTCTCGTCACCACCAGTGACAAAGGAGGCGGTATAATTCTAAACACGTCGATATATATATATAAATATATATATATATATATATATATATATATATATATATATATATATATATATATATATATATATATATATATATATATGTATATATATATATATATATATATATATATATATATATATATATATATATATATATATATATATATATATATGTGAAATAGTTTCTACCAATCAACAGTTGATCCAGAATATTAGTACCATTTTACCAGGAGCACGAGCCATTGATCCGGCCAATAGCACTCTCCTCGGTGCTCCTCTTGGGTCCAATGCCATCGATCTGATCCTAGGAAAAAAAGTCTCAGACCTCCGGACGATGGAAAGCAGGATGAAAGACATTGACACACACGATGCCTTCTACCTACTCACCAGGTGCCTGTCAACCCCAAAACTTACCTATTTTCTGAGATGCTCCCCAGCCTTCAGCAGTCCAAAACTCAAGGAATATGACTCTCTCCTGAAGGCCATGCTAGAGAGTGTATTGAATCTTTCCCTTGACGATGGACAGTGGTTGCAAGCCTCACTTCCGGTCAGGCTTGGAGGGCTAGGAGTACGCAGATCCTCCCAGATTGCTCTACCAGCTTTCCTATCCTCTTCCATTGCATCAAACGAGTTGATAAGACAAATTCTTCCTGACACCCTCAGTGACTCAGCAGGAATAGAAGACCCTAGCTATGTCAGTGCCATCACCGAATGGGAGACTCTTGCTGCTCCAGCACCAAACCCTAGTGCAGCACTGGCTCACAAACAGTCAAGCTGGGATAGCCCAATTGCTGAAAAGGTGCTTGCCAACATGCTCAGGGCTGCAACATCAGATAGGGAGATTGCCCGTCTCCAGGCTGTGAGTGCACCTCACTCCGGGGACTTCCTCCAAACAGTTCCCATATCGGCAATGGGAACGCGACTCGACCCTAAGACCCTCCGTATAGCAGTGGCTCTGCGCCTTGCTGCCCCAATTCACACAGAATATATGTGTATTTGCGGCGAAGTGCAAGCAGACCAATACGGTCTACATGGTCTTAACTGTTCCAAAACCAAGGGCTGGCATGCAAGACACAATGAGGTCAACGACATCATTAAGAGAACCCTTGCTACAGCTGGATGCCCTGCCGAGAGGGAGCCACGATCACTTGCAGCAAACAATACCCACAACCCAGCAAACCGCCCCGACGGGATCACCATCTATCCTTGGAAGAATGGCAAGCTCTTAGCATGGGACTATACCTGTGTGTCCACACTGGCTAACACCTATATCCATCACAGTGTGGGGCGACAGGGAGGAGCTGCTGACCACAGGGAGGAGTACAAGATCAGCAAGTACAGGGACATTAGCCAACAGTATCAATTTGTCCCAGTGGGATCAGAGACCTTGGGATCATGGGGAAAAAATGCCACACGTTTCCTTAAAGAATTGGGTTCCAGACTCATCGACACCACCAGGGACCCAAGGGCAGCCACTTTCATGTTCCAGCGCCTCAGCGTCGCCATCCAGAGGGGAAATGCTTGCTGCATACTTGGTTCACGTCCAGCCTCGGAGGAGCTGGAGGAAATTCATCATCTTTGATACATTGTGCCATTGTATTCATGTTTATGTTTTTTTCTGTAAATGTATTTTGTTTATTAATAAATGTTCACATAGAATATAAATATAGGGGGTGGTAGGAGAAGAAAATATTCAAACAGCTCCGGGGAGAACCTTGAGTTTTCCCTGAGGTACGTTTATTGTCTTCTCTGAGGATGAGGGTCCCCATTCCAGCTATAGAGGTGGTACTTCCCTATATATTATATATATATATATATATATTATATATATATAATATATATATATATATATATATATATATATATATATATATATATATATATATATATATATATATACATATATATGTATATATATATATATATATATATATATATATATATATATATATATATATATATATATATATATATATATATATACACACACATTGTGGGACCCATAGCCTCGGAGAAGTGGATAAAAAGGCTTCAAGGAAGAATATTTGGATTTCTTCCTGAAGCCATTTGAATATTCCACTTCCCCTACCACCCCATCTTTTAAACTATTTTTTTTTTACCAATAGGAATATTTTATTACATAATATGGCACAGAAGATTTAAGAGATACATTGTTGATATAAAGGTGGCATATACGGTACATGTTGTTACGTGTGTATCACCGATTATAAGGCGAAAATCTCATCCAGCTCCTCAGAGCTGGGGCGTGTGCCCAAAATGCAGCATGCATTACCCCTCTGAACAGCAGCGCTGAGCCGCTGGAACAGAAAACTAGCTGCCCTGGGATCCCTAGTTACCCTGATGAGTCTTTTTCCCAGCTCCTTAAGGAAATTAGATGCACTCTTTCCCCATGAGCCAAGGGTCTCTGAGCCTATGGGAACAAACATATAATGATGGGCAAGTTCTCCATATTTTCTAGACTTTTGGGACTCCCTAAAGCTGGCAGCTGCCCCTCCTTCCTCCCTGGTGTATTGGAGATAGGTATCAGCCAAGGTAGATGCACATGTATAGTCCCACACCACCTGCTTCCCATCTGTCCAGGCTTGAAGGGTGATACCATCTGGACGCTTCTGGCTGCCATCAGATCTACATAGTTGGGGTGGCTCCCTTACTGCTGGGCATCCAGCTGTTGTGAGGCTCCTCCTGATAATGTTATTAACCTCCTCATGTCTTGCAATCTTTCCCTCGGATTTACGGCACACAAGACCATGGTACCCGAATCGGTCTGCTGCTTCACTGCCACAAATACACCTGTGTTCGGCGAGAATAGGGGCGGCAAGTCGAAGGGCAACACCGATGCGGATGGTCTGTGGGTCGAGGCGTGTGCCAAGGCTGGAGTTGGGAACAGCCAACAGAAAGTCCCCAGCATGAGGGGCTCTCACTGCCAGCAGGCGGGCTCTATCCTTCCCTGACACACTCTGAAGCATCGTTGAGGCTATATTTTCCACTATTGGACCATCCCAGTGCGATTGTTTGTAGTTGTTGGGGGGAGCAGGTCTGGTTTCTGAGCCCGTTAGATTATCCCAGATCATTGCTCCGTCAATGAATTTTTGGTCCTGGGCTCCAATCTTGTCCCTAAGATGTTCAGGGAGAATCGCTGCTACAAGCTCTCTGGATGCAATACACGAGGACAGAAAAGCAGGTAACGCAATCTGTGATGACTTGCGGACACCAATGCCTCCTAGTCTGACTGGAAGTGTAGCTTGGTTCCACTGCCCGTCTTCTAGAGTAAGGTTAAGTACTTTCGTAAAAATCTGCCTCAGAATACTGTCATATTCGTGCAGTATAGGGTTATCATATGAAGGTGCACATCTTAGGAAATATGTCAACCTGGGCAGACTCAAGCACTTTGTGAGAAGGTACAAGGCATCGTGGGTGTCCAGATTGCCTATTCGTTGTTCCATTCTCCTTAACTCTTCCAATTTCTTCCTGAGAATTGTGTCAATGGCATTGCTTCCCAGAGGTGCTCCTAGCAAGACACTATTTGTGGGGGCAATGACTGCTGCTCCTGGTAGTTTTGATCTCACTGCATTTATCACTTGTTGACTGACTGAGATGATTTCACATTTGGATGGATTCAGGATGAGACCCATTTCCTGTCCCCGTGTCATTACCTGTGTAAGGTCATGTAGGAGGGACTCCTTTGTACCTGCTAGTGTGCCATCATCTAGGAACCAGATGTTTAGCTCGCTGGTCAGTCTGACTGTGATTTCCCTAACTGCAATACAGAAGAGAAATGGTGCAAGAGGATCTCCTTGTTGGACACCCTCCGATGATGTGATTTCATGCTCTCCAAAGAGAAGCATTGATTCCTTGCTATACCCAGCTGAAACAAAAGGGAAGAGACCAGGGAAATGTTCTTGTACTGCTGCTAATACCACGTCTCTTTTCAGGAGATTGAACGCATTCTTGAAATCTAATTTTACCACTGCATTGTCCTCAGGCAGGTTGTTGATACATGCCCTTGTTGCATGAACCGCTGCTTCACTTCCTTGAGAGACCCCAAAGCCAAGCTGGTTTGGTTGAAGCATCATGGCTGCCTGTGCACGAATACTTCGGACAGCAGCTTTGGATACGAGGCGGCGTAACGTGTTGCTTACTGCAATTGGCCGAATTCCTCCATCCTTCTTTTTAAGTGCACACAGTGTTGCACCAAAAAAGAAAGGTCTAATTTCATCAGGAATCAGACCAGCCAAGGAATTGTTGACGAACCTTGTGATCTCTGAAAGCAGTGTCTCTGCAATTTCCCCAATAACTGGATTATAATATATATATGTATATATATATATATATATATATATATATATATATATATATATATATATATATATATATATATATATATATATCGGGAGCAAGAGGCTAGCAACTTCTTCTCCTGTATATGTTACTAAATGTAAAAGGAGAAACTTTCGTTTTTCCTTTTGGGCCACCCCGCCTCGGTGGGATACGGCCGGTGTGTTGAAAGAAAGAATATATATATATATATATTTATATATATATATATATATATATATACATATATATATATATATATACATATATTATTTTTTTTATTATTATTACACTGGCCGATTCCCACCAAGGCAGGGTGGCCCGAAAAAGAAAAACTTTCACCATCATTCACTCCATCATTGTCTTGCCAGAAGGGTGCTTTACACTACAGTTTTTAAACTGCAACATTAACACCCCTCGTTCAGAGTGCAGGCACTGTACTTCCCATCTCCAGGACTCAAGTCCGGCCTGCCGGTTTCCCTGAATCCCTTCACAAATGTTACCTTGCTCACACTCCAACAGTACGTCAAGTATTAAAAACCATTCGTTTCCATTCACTCCTATCAAACACGCTCACGCACGCCTGCTGGAAGTCCAAGCCCCTCGCACACAAAACCTCCTTTACCCCCTCCCTCCAACCTTTCCTAGGCCGACCCCTACCCCGCCTTCCTTCCACTACAGACTGATACACTCTTGAAGTCATTCTGTTTCGCTCCATTCTCTCTACATGTCCGAACCACCTCAACAACCCTTCCTCAGCCCTCTGGACAACAGTTTTGGTAATCCCGCACCTCCTCCTAACTTCCAATCTACGAATTCTCTGCATTATATTCACACCACACATTGCCCTCAGACATGACATCTCCACTGCCTCCAGCCTTCTCCTCGCTGCAACATTCATCACCCATGCTTCACACCCATATAAGAGTGTTGGTAAAACTATACTCTCATACATATATATAAATATATATATATATATATATATATATATATATATATATATATATATATATATATATATATAAATATATATATATATATATATATATATATATATATATATATATATATATATATATATATATATATATATATATATACATGTATATATATATGCACTGTAAATATACATAGCCTACTGGAAATTATAAGCTCTTATTATTTTATATCTATTAAATCCAGACCTACCAGATTCCATGGGTTGTCGAAAACCCATAAACTCAATGTTCCACTCAGACCAGCCATTTCAAGGATAGGCAGTGCTCACTCATCCCCAAAGACTTGCAGGTCTGCTCACCAAGCATCTCTCCAGAGTTTTAGGAACCATCATCCAGGCTCACCTCCAGCACTCAGGGGATCTCATAAACCGGATTAAGGACATCAGTATAAGGAATAAGAAGATAGCAAGTTTTGACGTTACCTCTCTCTTCATTTACGTACCCACCACAAAAGTAGTCGCACCACTATGTAGCAAAGTTACTGATGATGAGTCTCCTAGTTCCAAGTAATAACTTTGCTGACCTCAATGAACTGTACGTCAATAATAGTTGTTTCTGGTTTAGAGAAATTATGCATAGACAGTATTCTGGGAAGTTCAAGGGTTCACTTATCAGTGATGTGTTAGATAACCTTTACATGTAACACATGTAATTGGATCGCATGAAACCCCTCATTCCCAGCAACTTAACGAGGCTGCGTTATGTAGACGAAATTTTTTTGTTATTAATGCACGAAGACACAGCCTCAGTACTGTGCTCTAAAACTCAGCAGCGTTGATCCTTCAGTTAAATTCACTCTTGTGGAGAACGGGGCAATGAACTCCCGTCCTTGGAAGTCCTCCTTGATATAGACAGTAAGAAACTTACCTTCGAAGCGTAGCTGGATGAAGTTCTCGGAATGAACATCTTGGAAGACTATCTCACCTCTTCTGACAGTTATGATTCCTTTGGTTTTTATAAACGAAGTGATAAAACACAGGCTGACAGATTTCATTCCATTTGTGAAACCAGTTATGTGTAATGGAAAATGACAGGAAAAACACAATGTAATTTTCTTACAGAATATGGTAACAGCACAATGCTCGTGTACCTTAATTGGTTAAATTTCATAATCCATATGTGTTTGGCTGATTTTTTAGGTCATAAAAGGGATGAGAAGAATAGAAAGGAATGACTAGGGTAGGATAGATTAGTGTAAATGGTGTGAGTGAACACGAAGAAAGTAATAGGAAAGTTCAGTATTCTGACAGTTTTGGGTGGGATCTAAAGAATGGCTTCAGTCATATAGTTACGATTGTGCGTAGTGATACTCAGTGCCCTGGGGAGTCTTAGTCTGTCGACTTATTGCCCTAGGCTTGTTGGCATAATGCATGACCAGTAGGTCTACTTTATTTTTATGTTCATATGCGTTAGTGCTCTAGTTTTATATTTTTATGTGTTTTTTATGTTTCTATGGCTATATGTAAATGTATTTATCCAGCTGTCTACCGTGTCTCCGTAGGAATGTGTTCTCTTGTGTTCTGTGTCACCATGGAGATGTGGCCTGGTGGTTAACGCTCTCGCTTCACACGGTGAGGGCCTGGGTTCGATTCCCAGCCAGAGTAGAAACATTGGACGTGTTTCTTTCCACCTGTTGTCTATGTTCCCCATCAGTAAAATGGGTACCTGGGTGTTAGTCGACTGGTGTGGGTCGCATCCTGGGACACTGACCTAAGGAGGCCTGGTCACAGACCGGGCCGCGGGGGCGTTGACCCCCGGAACTCTCTCCAGATAAACTCCAGAAACTCTCTCTTAGTTACCTGGTTAAAAGAAACAGAAGCACTAAATAATCAAATATCAATACTTAAGTAGGAGACACGCAACAAATGTCAGTAACAGGGAATTTAGATGAATTTTCAAATACATAACAAGAACTTTAAAAATAATTTATTATATACCTGATGTGAGTCTCTCAGGCGCCTGGCAACCTAGTCTGTCTCGCTGCACTCCGGGAAATAACATGACGGTTGGTTGGTTGATTTATTAAATTCAAAGCCTGACTGCAGAAGGGTTATTAAAGCTGTACACCGCTTGCCAAAGATACTTTTATTCCCATTATGGGTATGAAAATTTGTGTTATGTGAGAGATCTGGGAGTGATTGTGTCGGAAAATCTCACGATAAAGGAGCTCAGTAATGTAATTATCGTAAGTGCAAGGAAAATAATATGTTGGATAACTAGAACTTTGAAAGCAAGAAATATCAAGTCTATTGTGACATTCTTCAAGTCACTCGTGTACTAACGGTCCCCTCTAAAATAAACAAAATTGCTGAATTTGAAAAATATCATTTACAGCTCATATAAACTAAGTAAAGCACCGAAATTAGTGGGACCGCCTGAAGTCCCTGCCCTCCTTAAAAAGTAGGCGAGAAAGATACATGATAATCTACACCTGCAAGATTTTAAAGGGATTAGTCCTAAATCTGCATACTGAAATCACTATATACGAGTGCAAGAGGTGTGGCAGACGAAACAAGATATCTCATATGAAAGGCAGGGCAGCAATGAGTACACTGAGAGAGAACTCAATAAATGTAATGGGACCACGCCTATTCAACATTCCTTTCATGCGTAAGGAAGATTACCAACAAACCCCTGATTATTTTCAAAGATGGAACTGGACAAAATCCTCAAATGAATTCCTGGCACCCAAGCTGTGGTACAAAAGCTGGACTTCGGGCGGCGGATAACAACGGTCTCA
>NC_091303.1:4700502-4708002 GCF_038502225.1 Cherax quadricarinatus
TTCATACTGTTGGTAATCAGTATTGGTTTCGTTGTTGGGCAGCAACATTTTCAACCATAAATTTTCTAGATTATTGTGGTGCACGTCCAGTCTAGGGCTGTAAGCTAAATCATATCTAGTAAAAGTACATACATAACACAATAACAATTTTTATTATGCCATACATAAATAGCGCGCACATATGAGAGTGAAGCTTACGACGGCGTTTCGGTCCGACTTGGACCATTTACAAAGTGACTTTGTAAATGGTCCAAGTCAGATCGACACGTCGTCGTATGCTTTTTCTCTAATATGTGAGGGTTATTTGTGTATTGTTCCAGTCACGGTATTGTGTCTTTCTTTTCTTTATCTTGCCGTTGGGCCTTTTTAATATTAGCTTTCTACATTAATCGCTGTTTGTCTAACCAAGACTCAGCCTGTGTTTTGTTTGTCAGAATCTTCGTACAGTTTGATTAATATGGGTCTATCATTATCGTGTTCGAAATGCAGACTTGACATAACGAAGCAATTAAAGTTCCCTTCATTACTGTTGCAGAAAGAACTTGACGCTTCATAGAGGTCCTTCTAATCAAACGATAAATGGTTTAATGTGCGTTTGCTACATACAAATTGTTGGAAAGCACACTGTTATTATATAGGGCAAAACATTCAGTGCAGAGATGTCATATGTTCTGAATGTTCTTACCTAGACTGTTATTATAGTATAGACACAATTTTGCGTCGTTTGTGGTTCGTAGTGTTTGATCTGTTTGCAGCACCAGTTGCTTAAATTCTGACACTGGAGTGTCTGGATGTTACAAAGCATTATAAGCAAAGTTATCACTGCTGGATTCTAAACTTGGATAATAAACATGAGTTAAATTCTCGACGCATCTCACTTGAGCTCATTTATCACAGTCATTGCACTTAATGGCTCGAATACCGCTGATTGCTCCAGTATCCCCTGAACACAGAGGCATTTGATGTGCTTCTCGTGTACCTGAGTGTTGGACTCTATACAAACTTAAAGTGGGGCACTGTGATAATTGTGACTGTTATGTGGTGGTATTTACTGTAATCTAGGGCGAGAGTCGATCACTCAGGTACAAGAGAAGCGCATCAATTGCCTTTGTATTCACTAGAATATTTAAGTAGCCACATGTCGCTATTCACACATTAAAATTCAATGTAAAAATACCTAAAGTTTCACTTATGTCTGTCTGTCTGTCTGTCTGTCTGTCTGTCTGTCTGTCTGTCTGTCTGTCTGTCTGACTGTCTGTCTGACTGTCTGTCTGTCTGTCTGTCTGTTTGTCTGTCTGTCTGTCTGTTTGAGTGTCTGAAGACTGTAGCAGCCCTCATTGATCCGCCGCGACAGCAGCTCCAGAAGGTCCCATAAAACTTTACGTCCGCACATCTTTTAGGCCTTCGGCAGTTGGAAGTTGTCAAAGAAATTCTTCACTTGGTTGTTACCCTCGTGTCCAATCAAAAAGGAAGAGGGAGCTGGAATGTTGTGTATCTGAATGCAACCTTTTTGAGAAGGGTCAGATAAGTTTGTTAGAGAGAGAGAGAGAGAGAGAGAGAGAGAGAGAGAGAGATCCTGTACGAGGCACAAGGACGCTCGCACCTTGAGTATGCTCCACTTTCTTGGTTTGCCTGCCCTCCCTCTCATCTGCGACTGCTTGACAGAGTAGAGAACAGAGCAAGACGTCTCATCTCTCGCTTGGACCCATCCTGGACAGATCTGTCATTTCAGCAGAGCCTTCAACATAGGAGGGATGTGGGTGGCCTTACTGTTATGTACAAGGCCAATATTGTCAAAATACCACACTTGGATCCACTTCGAGGACAGCGTGAAACAAGCTTTTATGCCACAAGACGGGCAGAAAGCAGCAACTTCACTCTGGCTGTACCCTTCTCCAGAACATCACTCCATCTGAGATCATACATACCCAGGATGACTAGAGTATGGAACACATTCGTACAGCATAATGAAGTCAACGAGATAAAGTCAGTTGATCAAATGAAAATGCTGGCCCACAGATGGCTCCAACTTCATCCTGTTTCCTACTTGTATGTCTCATAACAATAAAAATGCTTTCAAATGAGCTGATGTAGGTAACAGCTCTTAGCTTGCCAATAAAGTTAGGAATCCTTAACCTGTAAATAGCTGTCAATAAAGAGAGAGAGAAAGAGAGAGAGAGAGAGAGAGAGAGAGAGAGAGAGAGAGAGAGAGAGAGAGAGAGAGAGAGAGAGAGAGAGAGAGAGAGAGAGAGAGAGAGAGAGAGAGAGAGAGAGAGATGAGAGAATGACTGAGCAAAATACAAACATACGAAGCAGGACAGACAACGAACAACACAAAGATAAATTTAAAAGCAGGTATAATAAAGATAATATATTTATAAGACAGATTGACACACAAACACACGCAAACACACACACACACAAACACACACACACAGACACACACACACACACACACACACACACGAACACACACACACACACACACATTATTACAGACATAAGAAAGGTGACCAATAACTAAAACGAGGAAGAATACCTTGAATGTCACACCCTAATGATGGTGAAGGATTCTTGATTATAAAAATTGGAGACACTCTCTCATTCCTTAGATCACGTCTGATTACCTCTCGTCCCTCAAGCTCTGTACCAGCTTACAGCTTATCCATTAATATACTAGTATATTATGAACAGGATTGCAGTGGAAATATTGAAAGAATTCTCGCACGCTTTTTGATGCTGCTTTTATTATTATTATTATTATCATTATTATTATTATTATTATTATTATTATTATTATTATTATTATTATTATTATTATTATTATTATTATTATTATTATTATTATTATTATTATTATTATTATTGTCAGTATTACCTTAAATTAGAGGGGAAACGCAAACCAAGAAAAAAGTGTCGTGCAGCACCTGGATAATGGGTGGAAATTAGGTTTTATCCAAGAAAGAAGAGGGCAGCTCCAGTTCCAAGAATTAAAAGCTTTTCAGTGGTTTCACTGAATTATGTAATAATGAGCCTACAGACTCACGTTTTCTTAACAGCATCGTTATAAAAGTTTATATTAGAATATGTAGGTGAATGATATCAAGGACGCTTAGAATATCACTTTAAGCTACGATGATATATCTCGTCTAACAACCTTCCATGTTATATATATATATATATATATATATATATATATATATATATATATATATATATATAATATATATATATATATATATATATATATATATATATATATATATATATATAGATATATATTTTATTTATTATCACACTGGCCGATTCCCACCAAGGCAGGGTGGCCCGAAAAAGAAAAACTTTCACCATCATTCACTCCATCACTGTCTTGCCAAAAGGGTGCTTTACACTACAGTTTTTAAACTGCAAGATTAACATCCCTCTTTCAGAGTGCAGGCACTGTACTTCCCATCTCCAGGACTCAAGTCCGGCCTGCCGGTTTCCCTGAACCCCTTCATAACTGTTACTTTGCTTACACTCCAACAGCACGTTAAGTATTAAAAACCATTCGTCTCCATTCACTCCTATCAAACACGCTCACGCACGCCTGCTGGAAGTCCAAGCCCCTCGCACAAAAAACCTCCTTTACCCCCTCCCTCCAACCTTTCCTAGGCCGACCCCTACCCCGCCTTCCTTCCACTACAGACTGATACACTCTTGAAGTCATTCTGTTTCGCTCCATTCTCTCTACATGTCCGAACCACCTCAACAACCCTTCCTCAGCCCTCTGGACAACAGTTTTGGCAATCCCGCACCTCCTCCTAACTTCCAAACTACGAATTCTCTGCATTATATTCACACCACACATTGCCCTCAGACATGACATTTCCACTGCTTCCAGCCTTCTCCTCGCTGCAACATTCATCACCTATGCTTCACACCCATATAAGACCGTTGGTAAAACTATACTCTCATACATTCCCCTCTTTGCCTCCAAGGACAAAGTTCTTTGTCTCCACAGACTCCTAAGTGCACCACTCACCCTTTTCCCCTCATCAATTCTATGATTCACATCATCCTTCATAGACCCATCCGCTGACACGTCCACCCCCAAATATCTGAATACATTCACCTCCTCCATACTCTCTCCCTCCAATCTGATATCCAATCTTTCATCACCTAATCTTTTTGTTATCCTCATAACCTTACTCTTTATTGTATTCACTTTTAATTTTCTTCTTTTGCACACCCTACCAAATTCATCCACCAATCTCTGCAACTTCTCTTCAGAATCTCCCAAGAGCACAGTGTCATGAGCAAAGAGCAACTGTGACAACTCCCACTTTATGTGTGATTCTTTATCTTTTAACTCCACGCCTCTTGTCAAGACCCTCGCATTTACTTCTCTTACAACCCCATCTATAAATATATTAAACAACCACGGTGACATCACACATCCTTGTCTAAGGCCTACTTTTACTGCGAAATAATTTCCCTCTTTCCTACATACTCTAACTTGAGCCTCACTATCTTCGTAAAAACTCTTCACTGCTTTCAGTAACCTACCTCCTACACCATACACCTGCAACATCTGCCACATTGCTCCCCTATCCACCCTGTCAATCGCCTTTTCCAAATCCATAAATGCCAGAAAGACCTCTTTAGCCTTACTTATATGTTTCACTGTAAACACCTGGTCCACACACCCCTACCTTTCCTAAAGCCTCCTTGTTCATCTGCTATCCTATTCTCCGTCTTACTCTTAATTCTTTCAATAATAACTCTACCATACACTTTACCAGGTATACTCAACAGACTTATCCCCCTATAATGTTTGCACTCTCTTTTGTCCCCTTTGCCTTTATACAAAGGAACTATGCATGCTCTCTGCCAATCCCTAGGTACCTTACCCTCTTCCATACATTTATTAAATAATTGCACCAACCACTCCAAAACTATATCCCCACCTGCTTTTAACATTTCTATCTTTATCCCACCAATCCCGGCTGCTTTACCCCCTTTCATTTTACCTATTGCCTCAACAACTTCCCCCACACTCACAACTGGCTCTTCCTCACTCCTACAAGATGTTATTCCTCCTTGCTCTATACACGAAATCACAGCTTCCCTATCTTCATCAACATTTAACAATTCCTCAAAATATTCCCTCCATCTTCCCAATACCTCTAACTCTCCATTTAATAACTCTCCTCTCCTATTTTTAACTGACAAATCCATTTGTTCTCTAGGCTTCCTTAACTTGTTAATCTCACTCCAAAACTTTTTCTTATTTTCAACAAAATTTGTTGATAACATCTCACTCACTCTCTCATTTGCTCTCTTTTTACATTGCTTCACCACTCTCTTAACCTCTCTCTTTTTCTCCATATACTCTTCCCTCCTTGCATCACTTCTACTTTGTAAAAACTCTCATATGCTAACTTTTTCTCCCTTACTACTCTCTTTACATCATCATTCCACCAATCGCTCCTCTTCCCTCCCGCACCCACTTTCCTGTAACCACAAACTTCTGCTGAACACTCTAACACTACATTTTTAAACCTACCCCATACCTCTTCGACCCCATTGCCTATGCTCTCATTAGCCCATCTATCCTCCAATAGCTGTTTATATCTTTCCCTAACTGCCTCCTCTTTTAGTTTATAAACCCTCACCTCTCTCTTCCCTGATGCTTCTATTCTCCTTGTATCCCATCTACCTTTTACTCTCAGTGTAGCTACAACTAGAAAGTGATCTGATATATCTGTGGCCCCTCTATAAGCATGAACATCCTGAAGTCTACTCAACAGTCTTTTATCTACCAATACATAATCCAACAAACTACTGTCATTTCGCCCTACATCATATCTTGTATACTTATTTATCCTCTTTTTCTTAAATTATGTATTACCTATAACTAAACCCCTTTCTATACAAAGTTCAATCAAAGGACTCCCATTATCATTTACACCTGGCACCCCAAACTTACCTACCACACCCTCTCTAAAAGTTTCTCCCACGTTTCTCCTTTATATATATATATATATATATATATATATATATATATATATATATATATATATATATATATATATATATATATATATATATATATATATATATATATATATATATATATATATATATATATATATATATATATATATATATATATATATTTGTATATATATATATATATATATATATATATATATATATATATATATATATATATATATATATATATATTGTGCCGAATATGTAAAAATGGTCATTTAGCAAGAACCCATTTAAAATTAAGCCAATTCAAAAATTTTCTCATACACGCTTAGAGATAGATATTTTTTTCATTTATGTTAATATAAAAAATAATCGTGGTCCTGCGGGTTAGAGCGTCATGGTGGCCGAAAACACATGACGCTCTAACCCACAGGATCACGCAGTCCTACAAGAGCCAAGCACTCAGCCGAGCTAGGTGTGTTACCTTGGTCCGTGGGCATACGGTGGTGTGGGTGCCTCTGAGCTAATTTCATTCTACTCCCAAGCATTCTACTACAAGCAGTATTTTATATTATTGTAACTATGAACGAATGCTGTTGATCAATAACAACACTGCGACTAGCCAAGGATTCGAACCCATGTAGTTTTGGCCCACCTCATTGTGAGCAAAATCACATGACGCTCTAACCCACAGGACAACGCAATCCTACAAGAACCAAGAAGTCCTACAAGAACAAAAGGGAGGAGAATAAAATTAACTCAGACGCACCCACACCACCGTATGTCCTCGGACCAGGGTATCACACCTGAGGATTAGAGTGTCATGTGTTTTCGCTCACCATGAGGCGGGCCAAAACATAATATATATATATATATATATATATATATATATATATATATATATATATATATATATATATATATATACATATACATATATATATATATATATATATATATATATATATATATATATATATATATATATATGTATATATATATATATATATATATATATATATATATATATATATATATATATATATATATATATATATATATATATATATATATATATATATATATATATATATATATATATATAAAGACAAAATACATTGACAAAACATTCACAGAAATACGATAGAAAGTAAAACAACATAGGTAACTCAGAGCTACATCTCGAATACTTCGTCCAGCTCCCCGGCGGTGGGCCGCGTGCCCAGAATGCTGCAGGCATTTCCTCTCTCGATCGCAACACTGAGTCTCTGAAAGAGGAAGCTGGTCGCTCTGTGGTCCTTGGTTTCTATGATGAGCTTTTCACCCAGCTCTATTAGGAACTTTAGAGCACACTTGCCCCATTCTCCAAGGGTCTCCGACCCTATTGGGATGAAGTTATAGCAAGAGGGAAGATCTTCATATTTGCGGATCTTCTGGGTCTCCCTGTGGCTGGCAGCTCCACCCCCTTCCACTACGGAGTATGGCAAGTAGGTGTCTGCCAATGTGGCGGCATGTGTA
>NC_091303.1:4713002-4748002 GCF_038502225.1 Cherax quadricarinatus
TCTTTACTACCACAACTGCTGCTGCTAATAATAATAATAATAATAATAATAATAATAATAATAATAATAATAATAATAATAATAATAATCTTGATACGTCTCTCATAATGTGCAGGTTATAGGGTGAGAGAGAGAGAGAGAGAGAGAGAGAGAGAGAGAGAGAGAGAGAGAGAGAGAGAGAGAGAGAGAGAGAGAGAGAGAGAGAGAGAGAGAGAGACAGAGAGAGAGAGAGAGAGAGAGAGAGAGAGAGAGAGAGAGAGAGAGAGACAGAGAGAGAGAGAGAGACAGAGAGAGAGAGAGAGAGATAAACTGATAGTCCTCTATATTATTCGGAAGTTAGATATGAGTTGCGGAGGCCATCCAAGGGTGTGGTGCATACTAGAGGAAAATGTGCCAAAGACAGTGTCTAATGGCTTACTACATTAAAGTTTATATTAAAATTCTTAAGAAGAAAAGGTTGCATTTGGAATATGAGTGAATGAGCTGCAACCGCAGGAGAAAAATGGAAGAAGGAGGACTAGAGTGAACGACGGAAAGAAGTGGAAGAATAAGAAGAGTTGAAAGGTGGACCAGAGTAAAAGAAGAATAGTTGAAAAAAAAGGAGGAGAGTAGAAGAAAGAATAGGAGAGTGCAATAAGGACGAGGAGGAGAGTGGAAGAAGGATGAGAACTGGACAGAGTGTTAGGTAGGACCAGAGTCCCGCGGGGGATCATTAATGTAGAGCAACGTGTCAGTGATAACTGGAGAGTCACGCTGGATGCCTAATGATACTCTAGTGAGTGAAGGCAACCCAGGGTGAGTGTTGAGCACCACACAACACCCCGGGGTGAGTGTTGAGCACCACACAACACCCCGGGGTGAGTGTTGAGCACCACACAACACCCCGGGGTGAGTGTTGAGCACCACACAATACCCCGGGGTGAGTGTTGAGCACCATACAGCACCCCGGGGTGAGTGTTGAGCACCAAACAACACCCCGGGGTGAGTGTTGAGCACCAACACCCCGGGGTGAGTGTTGAGCACCACACAACACCCCGGGGTGAGTGTTGAGCACCACACAACACCCCGGGGTGAGTGTTGAGCACCACACAACACCCCGGGGTGAGTGTTGAGCACCATACAACACCCCGGGGTGAGTGTTGAGCACCAAACAACACCCCGGGGTGAGTGTTGAGCACCAAACAACACCCCGGGGTGAGTGTTGAGCACCAAACAACACCCCGGGGTGAGTGTTGAGCACCACACAACACCACGGTGTGTGAGTGTTGAGCACCACACAACACCCCGGTGTGTGAGTGTTGAGCACCACACAACACCCCGTGGTGAGTGTTGAACACCACGTAACACCCCGGGGTGAGTGTTGAGCACCACTCAACACCCGGGGATGTGAGTGTTGAGCACCACTCAACACCCAGGGGTGTGAGTGTTGATCACCACACAACACCCGGGGGTGTGAGTATTAAGTACCACACAACACCCGGGGGTGTGAGTGTTGAGCACCACACAACACCCGGGGGTGTGAGTATTAAGTACCACACAACACCCGAGGGTGTGAGTGTTGAGAACCACACAACACCCGGGGGTGTGAGTGTTAAGCACCACACAACACCCCGAGGTGTGAGTGTTGAGCAATCTCAACAAATAATAGCTAAGTCCCTAAGCATATACACTAGCCATTGTATTCTGCCTTAAGTGTCATAGAAATATATACCAAATTGTATTAATTAGATACTTTCGTTAAGAAATGAGTGTGTCCTAAACAGCTGAGAGCTAAATTTACGATCAATACTCTTTAATAACTCAATATTTGTACTTCAACTCTGGAATATTGATTGATATATCAAAATAATGCGGGCTAATTTTAGTTGTACTTGTAGCCTGTAGACGAATGGGATATTTTATATCTTCTTATAAACTACATACGAACCGGATAATTTTCGTGCATATTTAAATATTTCTGTGAAAGTAGCACCCTGGCTGAATGAAATTCTACTGGCTTGGTCCGCTATCGAAGGAAAAAGGGGAATAAATGTAATGACAGTAACCAGTGTTTGGAATATACTTCTTAACATGAGTAAAACCATGTAAACTTTGCTTCTCTTAATAGTGCCAAGAACGTGTGTCTTTCAGTTCCCAATGGCAGTTGCAGTTATTCACTTAGGGAGAAGAGCTAAGCCTTGCTAAGTGTCATTTGTTTCCTTAAAATCCGTCAGAAATGGTTATTAATATATCAGTAGGCAAGCATCATATAATGTATATTGCTTTCATAATTTTTGGCTTAATGCAGCAATGACACTGGATAAATGGAAGTACGCTATATACTGATTAAGTAAACAGAAATCTCATGGAGGAAGGGTTTGCTGTCGCGAATATCATCAATATTTTTTTCCACGAAAGCCTTAATGATCTTCCCTGGTAATGATCCTCAAATCCCGACCTGGGACGGAATGGGAACAAATGAAGAACCTTGCGCCCGCCCCCCTTTTCTCCCTCATGACATGAAAGACTGATCGAGGATGCAAGCCATTCACGGCTAGGCTTTGATTCCTAACCCAATTCTGGTTGGTGGACATCGTGAAGGCCCGGTACAAACTGCGTCCTTCATTCAGCACGACAGGATCATACAAGATTAGGACAATCGAGTCTGTTTGCAATTCGCTTTCGTTTTAATTTCATAGAGTGGAAGGCACTGAGGTATATTTGAGCTTGATGCTCAGCGAGTCCTTAGTAAATATGGCACGAGGAAGATAAACACGTGCAGCTCTTTCTAGTCTGGGGAAAATAATGGATTCATAACTCGCTGTGTTCTGGTTCAAGGATACGTACTGTATAAACTTGCTTCTGTATCACCATCCATGCTTTCCATACTACACGACCTTCAGTCATCAAGCTTGTACACATACGCACATACACACACACATGCACACATACAAACACACTTACAGCACTCATTTTCTCATTCTCTCTCTCACTCTCTCTCTCTCTCTCTCTCTCTCTCTCTCTCTCTCTCTCTCTCTCTCTCTCTCTCTCTCTCTCTCTCTCTCTCTCTCTCTCTCTCTCTCTCTCTCTCTCTCTCTCTCTCCCTCTCTCTCTCTCACTATCTCCGTCTCTCACCCATCCCAAATCTAAAACATCATTTATGGTACACTAGTGCCGGGGTTCAACGGCTGTACACGACATTAGGCAAGCAATAACAGCCGATATTAAGTGCTCTCTCCATCACACCCATACTCCAGCCGCCCCATAAACAGAACTTACGGTATTATCGAGAATTAGATAAAGATCTCCGTGCATCATCTCGCAAATCGGTGCAGCTACGAACGCCCCAGAGATTTTGACTGCTATCGTGCGTGTGTGTATTCAGTGAGTCACTTACGAAGCAATAGTTTTTACCCGCAATTGCTGGTTAGGTAATTTATTTTGCTTACTATTATTTTGGAGGGTGAAACATTTACTTATATACAGTTTTAAAACGTTCACTGCTGTCTTTTTTAATGTTTATATGTATATGTTAAATACGTGATATATATATATATATATATATATATATATATATATATATATATATATATATATATATATATATATATATATATATATATATATATATATATATATATATATATATATATATGTCGTGCCGAATATGTAAAACTGGTCAGTTAGCAAGAACTCATTTAAAATTAAGTCCTTTCTAAAATTTTCTCTTATACGTTTAAAGATATATTTTTCCGTGAGTAGTCACGAAAGCGCTTGGAATTTCTCTCTCTCTCTCTCTCTCTCTCTCTATATATATATATATATATATATATATATATATATATATATATATATATATATATATATATATATATATATATATACATATATATATATTTATATATATATATATATATATATATATATATATATATATATATATATATATATATATATATATATATATATATATATGTCGTGCCGAATATGTAAAACTGGTCAATTAGCAAGAACTCATTTAAAATTAAGTCCTTTCTAAAATTTTGTCTTATTCGTTTAAAGATATATTTTTGTTAAAGTTAATAATTTTGTACCAAAAGAACCAAAAGAACCTTAGAAAATTTCCCTAACCTTATTACACACACACACACACACACACACACACACACACACACACACACACACACACATATATATATATATATATATATATATATATATATATATATATATATATATATATATATGTATATATATGCATATATATATATATATATATATATATATATATATATATGTGTGTGTGTGTGTGTGTGTGTGTGTGTGTACTCACCTATTTGTACTCACCTATTTGTGGTTGCAGGGGTCGAGTCCTAGCTCCTGGCCCCGCCTCTTCACCGGTTGCTACTAGGCCCTCTCTCTCCCCGCTCCATGAGCTTTATCAAACCTCGTCTTAAAACTGTGTATGGTTCCTGCCTCCACTACGTCATTTTCTAGGCTATTCCACTGCCTTACAACTCTATGACTGAAGAAATACTTCCTACTATCTCTCTGACTCATTTGTGTCTTCAACTTCCAATTGTGGCCTCTTGTTTCTGTGTCCCCTCCCTGGAACATCCTGTCTTTGTCCACCTTGTCTATTCCACGCAGTATTTTATATGTCGTTATCATGTCTCCCCTGACCCTCCTGTCCTCCAGTGTGGTCAGGCCGATTTCCCTTAATCTTTCCTCATAGGACATTCCCCTTAGCTCTGGAACTAACCTTGTCGCAAACCTTTGTACTTTCTCTAGTTTCTTGACGTGCTTGATCAAGTGCGGGTTCCAAACAGGTGCTGCATACTCCAGTATGGGCCTGACATACACGGTGTACAGTGTCTTGAATGATTCCTTACTAAGGTATCGGAATGCTGTTCTCAGGTTTGCCAGGCGCCCATATGCTGCAGCAGTTATCTGATTGATGTGTGCTTCCGGAGACATGCTCGGTGTTATACTCACCCCAAGATCTTTCTCCTTGAGTGAGGTTTGCAGTCTTTGGCCACCTAGCCTATACTCTGTCTGTGGTCTTCTGTGCCCCTCCCCCATCTTCATGACTTTGCATTTGGCAGGATTAAATTCGAGAAGCCATTTGCTGGACCAGGTGTGTGTGTGTGTGTGTGTGTGTGTGTGTGTGTGTGTGTGTGTGTGTGTGTGTGTGTGTGTGTGTGTGTGTGTGTGTGTGTGTGTGTGTGTGTGTGTGTGTGTGTGTTTGTGTGTGTGTGTGTGTGCATCAAAACTGCTTTATCTATCTATCTCTATTATCTATCCCTATTTATATGAAGCTCTTAATTAACTGAGCTTCCAGTCTAGTAATCTCTTAGTCTCTTTACTTATGCATTTTCACATCTCGAGCTATCTGTGGGAGAAGCATTAAGCGTCTTGCTTGGAGGCTCTACCAAATGCCACTGCAGTATCAGGCTTAGCGGGCTGTTGCCTCATTTCCTAACATACATCAGGCTCTCTCGAACTTGTATGTGTTCTCTCACCTCGTTAGTGAGAGCCAAGCATTCCGCACATTCGCTGGTATAATTGGGTTATACTCCTTTTGTGAACTCATGATGTAGATATGTTCACTCCTGCCTGTGTATACTCATCTTGCACATGAGTGTTTTTCATTCCATCTGGTCCTTAACAAAAATAATTTTTTTGTATAGTTAAGTAATGAATGTTGCATCAGCTTAGCTGATCGGCTGAAGTTACTTTAGTGCAGTGTTTTTCTTAGGGTAGAGGTCGACCGAATACTCGCAAAAGTTAAAGAGCGTAACACAAAGGACATGAGGGATATGGGATAACGTTAACTTTCCAGGGATATAGCTTAGTGCATTATAGAAAGATCGGGTTAAATTTCAACAGCTTTTCTTTGCCAAAGCGGTATTTATCAAGATGGAACCAGTGTGAGGCTTTTATCATGCGGTTGATCTTAGAAGTTGTTTGCATTTTAAGAAATACACTCATATGTATAATTGCAAGGATGACGAATTGAATCCCCAAGGATCTCTGCTTGGTCCCTCTTGTTTCTCATATACAAGATTGACGTGACTGAGAAAACTGAAGTCTGCGCATCGCTGTTTAATGATGATGACCGTAGCAAGAAGGAAATTTTGAAATTATGACAGCATGAGGCATTTCCTAAATGGATTGTCGTGGGAATAGGAGCTGATTGAAAAGTCCATCATAAACAATGATGATGTAGCTGAAAAGTGGAGAGGAGAGGAAACAGAGGAAGAGATTCCAAGATTACCATGAAAGGCTACAAAAATAGTTAAAAAGTGATTACTAGAATTCAATCTTGATGGGCACAAATAAATAAGTAAAGATCAAGAAACAAAATAACCCGACAAGGAAAAAAATAGAAAAAATAGTAAAACAAATACTAGAAAGTAATTTTTGAAGAGAAATGGAAAATAATAATGGTATAAACAATGGTAGAAATAAGAGCTAAAAACAATTAATTTTGTTTAAATAAGATCACAGTAAACAGGTGATATCACAACCAATATATATATATATATATATATATATATATATATATATATATATATATATATATATATATATATATATATATATATATATATATATATATATATATAAGTATGAAGAGACAACACGAACACATTATATTCCAAAGACTTAAGAAAGGTGGTCAATAGAACAAATTTCGTTCCAAATCCACATGAAGACATTCACTGAATATATTTATTGAAACACATTTGGTTCCTAACTCTTCTTCCATGATGTTATTTATTACATATTAATCTAAAATTTTATATCAAATTCCCACATGAACTCTCCTATGTTTAAAAAATACAAATATTCAAGGTCGAAGCATACTTCATTGTTACTGTATAAAATGACTAAACATGAGAGTGATTTGAATTTATATGAATTAAAAGCTACTAGAAATTATTTGTTATGAATTTATATAAATTAATTATCACTAGAATTTATTGGCTATTACGTGTGTATGAATTTAAAAAAAAAAAACACTAAAATTCAGTGAGTGAGTTTTCTTATTTTTTTCATGAATTGAAAACCAATGGAATTGAATGCTTTTTCGATTTCTGCGAATTAAACCCCACTGGAACCTTATGAGTAGTCATTGCTTTCAACATACAAAGTTGTGGGTATTATTCACAGTTGGCTGCTATCACTGCCAATCCGATTTTATTGTGACTCAAATTTCTGTCAAAATAAATCATGATAATGTAATCAAAGCCCATAAGCAGCAGTCCGTCTTTACAGTTCGTAACAAGTTATGGACCATAATGCATTAGATAAGTCATTACAGTGCAATGCGCTAACCTGAAGAGATGAAGGGTATTTAGATTAATCCAAGGAAAGGAAGGGTGATAAGTTTATTTGATTTAAAGTCTATCGGCTTTAAATCAAGGTTGCACCTGTAAAATGCGTAACTAAGAATACTTAATTCACTTAGATGAAGGATTACAGTAAATTTTCAGTGTGAATATAGTGAGAGGAATACCTGTAGGTGATTTTACACTGTGGAAAGAAAAGCCGCCCTAAATCAGCTCTAGTTCCTCAAATCATGAGCCCGCCATCAAACTTAAAGGGGACCAAAGAAACCTAAGAGCAAAAATGTATTGCGTATAAATGAGAAAATTCAGAATTTTTAAGACCCTAAGTCCCCCTTGGAGGTCAAGGACGAGGACCAGTCTAGAGGAAAGAGAGGTCTCGCCCATAAGCTCCTTAACCGGGGACATGGCGAAATATTGATCAAAACCCAAGTGCTCGCAGATATTTGTACTCACCTATTTGTTGGTGTAGGGGTTGAGTCTCAATTCCTGGCCCTGTACTCACCTATTGTGGTTGCAAGGGTTGAGTTATAGCTCCTGACCCCGCCTCTTCACTGGCCTCTACTAGGTCACTCTTCCTTTTACATAAGCTTTATCTTACCTCTTCTTAAAGCTATGCATGAATCCTGCCTCCACTACACTACATCACTTACCAGACTATTCCACTTCCTGACAACTCTGTGGCTGAAGAAATACTTCCTAACGTCCCTGTGAGCCATCTGAATCTTCAACTTCCAACTGAGACCCCTTATTGCTGTGTTCCATCTCTGGAACATCATGTCTCTGTCCATCTTGTCGATTCCTCTCAGTATTTTATATGTCGTTATAATATCATCCCAATCTCTCCTGTCCTTCAGTGTCGTCAGGTCGATTTAACTTAACCTCTCCTCGTAGGACATACTCATTAGCTCCGGGACTAGTCTTGTTGCAAATATTTGCAACAAGACTAGTTTTCTTACATGCTTGGCTACGTGTGGGTTCCAGACTGGTGCTGCATAGTCCAATATGGGCCTAACGTATACAGTGTATAGGGTCCTGGACGATTCCTTATTAAGATGTCGGAATGCTGTTCTTAGGATTGCTAGGCGCCCGTATGCTGCAGCAGTTATTTGGTTGATGTGCGCCTCAGGAGATGTGCCTGGTGCTATACTCACCCCAAGATCCTTTTCTCTGAATGAGGTTTGTAGCCTCTGGCCCTCTAGACTGTACTCCGCCTGCGGTCTTCTTTGCCCTTCCCCAATTTTCATAACTTTGCACTTGGTGAGTTTGAACACCAGCTGTTGGACCAGGCCTACAGCCTGTTCACATCCCTTTGTAGTTCTGCCTGATCCTCATCCGACTGGATTCTTCTCATCAACTTCAGATCATCTGCAAACAGGGACACTTCGGAGTCTATTCCTTTCGTCAAGTCGTTCACAAATACCAGAAACAGCACCGGTCCTAGGACTGACCACTGTGCAACCTCGCTGTGTGTGTGTGTGTGTGTGTGTGTGTGTGTGTGTGTGTGTGTGTGTGTGTGTGTGTGTGTGTGTGTGTGTGAGTGTGTGTGTGTGTGTTCTAGTATGCTATGCGACGCAGAACAAGTCACATGGAGATGGAAATCTTGAGCTCCATATCTTTCGCACTCTCGTGCGTCGTTAGAAGCTGTACAATGTTGCAAGACAGAGGCAGATAGGAGGAGAAATTCTCTGAAGGCAGAAGGCATCAATTGCAGCCCTTGACATGGGCCCATGTCATGGATGCTATTAATACCTTCTGCCTTGCCTCAAAGAATTTCCTATAATATCTGTTTCTGTCTTGCAACACTGCATAGCTCCTAACGCCGCACGAGAGTGCGAAAGATCTAGAGCTGAAGATATCTACCCCCATGTAACTTTCCACAGTGTTATGATCATCTGTTTGCGACTGGGTCGCTTCATTATATGTGAATATGCGACAGTCTGCGTCCTATATAAACCTTGAGGCAGGTAGATGCTCCAGCTGCCTAAGGTATCGACAGGAGTATGATTGGAGGAGTAGGCAACCGGAGGCGCCACTGTCAGCGACTGTCGACTGTCAATTACTCACGAACTGGAATTAAAATTTTCATTGCTCACGCTCGAGCGCGCTGTTTCTCTCCTATTAATTATGCTTTCCCGACTGCAGCGGACGTGTGGGCCATCACTCAAATGAGAAAATGTATACACTGTAAGTTCTGACATATTTAAAATTTTAATATATGTTTTTTGACATACAGGCTGTCTGGTTATTTATTATTAGTTTAATGCCCCTTTTTTGCTAACATAATTTTATGTCATTTCTGTCATTCAGAAGATTATTTTTTCAATCTTACTTTCCTTCTTCATTAGGCAAAATACTTCATGGTTAAACCAATTTTTATATTTATCATAGTTTTGATTTTTCTGAAGATTCGTTTCTTTCCCCATTTTCCATAGGAAAACTGCAATAAAAAGAACTAAAAAAAATCTTTTCTCCAAACTTTGCTAATATTTATTAAAATGAGTAATAATTTACATAACCTAAATAAGAATTTGGATAATTATATCTCGTTGTATTTTCTAATAAGGGGGAACTTTAGATGATCCAAACTTTCTGCACTTCTGTATATTTCTTAAACGAAGGTTCGTGTTGTAAGCGCTAAATACAGCGACAAAGCGGACGATTATAGAACCTGTTTATCGTGTGTTGGGGAAAAGTCCATTTCTGAATAGGATTTGTTGGACGAACGATGAATACATAGGAGTCATTCAGCGACTCTGGAAAGTTAAGTTAGTAAGTTTGATCTGATAAAGAGAATGGGTAGCAACTGTCCTTTGGATCAAGAGCCTCTCGTCAGCATCAAGGCAAATCCCTTCAATTGCTAAATATAATATTCACTTGAGAAGTGATTCTCAGACTCTAGAAGAAGGTTTCAGAAGATCAGTAGCTCATCCAGTATCAATTTTTGCAATATCAATCATACGGTCTCATAAATGGTCATACAAAGTCATACACAGGTTGTTTGTACTATTGTAAATAACATTTTTATGGTGATAATCTGTGAGAACTTATGAAACTCTTCATTGTTTATTTTATCTAAAATGGTTTGAACTTTTATTTCGGTTCTCAGGGGCGTAAACACCGTCAATGAGCTGAGCCCGTGTTTCCCCCTTCCTATTATATTGTTCTCTAGCAATAAGTTTTCTTCTTCTAATAATTATTATTATCATTATTGTCTTCATATTATTATAGAGTGTCTTAAGAATGGAAAGTAATCAGACTTGATCCCAGGAAGGTGCCAGCAGTTCCAATAACTTGGGTGAAAGAACACATAGGGCTATATCATGTCTTCCCTAGCACATGCAAGTGGCAATGTGAGGTGAACAACACCTCAAATTTATTAAGGAAGTTGTGGCATAGTAGGTGTGGCCATCAGTCTTTAATAACCTGACATAGGTCAAGCAGGTGTGACGTGGGTTTCAATTTACACCCACAGTGAGGTTAATTATGATTTATTTGCAAGACCAGTTTCCCGAATATATATATATATATATATATATATATATATATATATATATATATATATATATATATATATATATATATATATATATATATATATATATATATATATATATATATATATATATATATATATATATATATATATATATATATGTATATATATATATATATATATATATATATATATATATATATATATATATATATATATATATACATATATATATATATATATATATATATATATATATATATATATATATATACATATATATATATATATATATATATATATATATATATATATATATATATATAAATTATCCAAATGGCTTGTTGATATTTTGAGCCCTATTGTTGGCAAAATTTCTAACTTTAATGTTAAAAACAACATAGACTTAGTTGATAAATTGAGCTCCTTGACTGACTTAAATGATTTTAACATGGTTAGTTTTGATGTTACTTCCTTGTTTACGAAAGTTCCTGTTGATGATTTATTAAGTTTCTTATCTGAAGAACTCGTTAACTATGATTTACCATTGCCAGTTCCTACTATCATTAAACTTTGCATTGTTGATGCAAAATTTGTATTTAATGATAAGTTTTACACTCAGAAGTTTGGTATGGCAATGGGAAATCCTCTTTCACCTGTTCTTAGTAACCTTTACATGGATTTTTTTGAAACAAGGCTGCTTAACACAATCCTCCCTAATAGAGCTAAATGGTTCAGATATGTTGATGATATTTTGTGTCTTATGCCCAAAAATGTAGATATACACTATTTCCTTGGAAAATTAAATAGCTTAGCCCATTCTATAAACTTTACTGTTGAGTTTGAAGAAAATAATTCATTGCCTTTTCTAGATGTTTCAATTATTAAGGGCAATAATGAATTCAAATTTAAAATTTACAGAAAACCTACAAATAACTGTTCCTATTATTCTTCGCATCAAGATAGAGTCAAACTGTCTGTTTTCTCATCAATGTTTTTGAAAGCTTTACGAATTTGTAGTCCTGAGTTCATAGATGAGAAAATATCCAAAATTTATGAAATAGGTAATGATTTAAAATACCCAAGAAATGTAATTGATAAATCTTTTAAAGTTGCTAGAAATACTTTTTACAATCTAAAAAGGGACAACCAGCCTTATTCAACTAAAAATATGTGGGTTCTCCCTTACCATGAAAACTTGGTTGATATGCCTTCTCTTCTTAAGACTTTTAATATTAAAGATGTATTCAAAAATCTTGACACAGTAAAAAAACTTTTGATAAAGAATTCCCCCCAAAATGCTGATGGATGTGTCTATAAGATTCCTTGTAAAATTTGCTGTAAAGTTTATTACGGTCAAACTGGTAAAAATCTCGAACTAAGATTAAAACAACATAAATATAGCATTAGAACTGGACAAGATTCCAATGCTCTATTTATTCATGTAAGAGATTTTAACCATCCAATTGATTTTCAAAAAGTTGAGAAAGTAGTTTCAAGCAAGTCCATGGTCGACAGGAATATAATTGAATCTTGTTTCATAAATAGCAGTTTTGACAATAATATGAATATTTCCTTTGGTTTATATAAATTAGATCCATTTATAATTAACAGAATTTGGGAAGAATTTAATAATACACTGGACAAATAATAATTTTAAAAATTTTCATGGGTAGAATAGTTTGTTGGTGGGTTGTGCAAAGGACCTGTCCAGTTCCTCAAAGAGCTGGGTGAAAAGCTCATCATAGAAACCAAGGACCACAGGGCGACCAGTTTCCTCTTTCAGAGACTCAGTGTTGTGATCCAGAGTGAAAATGCCTGCAGCATTCTGGGCATGCGGCCCACAGCAGGGGAGCTGGACGAAATATTCGAGACATAGCTCTGAGTTACGTATGTTGTTTTACTTTCTGATGTATTTTTGTGAATGTTTGGCCAATGTATTTTGTCTTTAAATAAAACATACCTGAAATATAGGGGGTGGTAGGAGAAAATTCTCAAACAGCTTCAGGGAGAACCTTGAGTTTTCCCTGAAGCAAGTTTATTCTTTTCTCTGAGGGTGAGGGTCCCTATGACAGTTCTAGAGGTGGTACCTCCCTATATTTTATATATGAATAAATATATATATATATATATATATATATATATATATATATATATATATATATATATATACATATATATATATATATATATATATATATATATATATATATATATATATATATATATATATATATATATATATATATATATATATATATATATATATATATATATATATATATATATATATATGTATATATAAGTCGTGCCGAATAGGCAGAACTTGCGATCTTGGCTTAAATAGCAACACTCATCTTGCCATATAGGACAAGCTAAAATTTGTGTATGCAATAATTTCTCCAAAATCACTCTGAACCTAACGAAAAAAATATATTTCATTGTGTTTGTTTAGTATTAAATTATTGTAAACGTATTTACAATATATTTAGTTGGGTTAGACTAAAATAAATTGCACTTGTTATAATAAGGTTAGGTAAGTTTTCTAAGATTCTTTTGGTGCAAAATTATAAATTTTTACATTAACATTGATGAAAAAATATATCTTTAAACGAATACGAGAAAATTTTAGAAAGGATTTAATTTTAAATGAGTTCTTGCTAATTGACCAGTTTTACATATTCGGCACGACATATATATATATATATATATATAATATATATATATATATAATATTTATATAATATATATTTATATAATATATATATATATATATATATGCAAAACAACCACTGTGAAAGAATAGAAAAATTCCATTGTTCCTTGATAATGTTAGTAGTCACGGAAGCGCTTGGAATTTCTCTACTCTTTCACATTGGTTGTTTTGCATATTCTGAAATCACCTGTTTACTGTGATCTTATTACACATATATATATATATATATATATATATATATATATATATATATATATATATATATATATATATATATATATATATATATATATATATATATATATATATATATATATATATATATATATATATATATATATATATATATATATATATATACAGAGAGAAAAAGAGAGACCTCTTTTTAACTGATACGAGGAACTTATATAGAGTTAGCCTTAACTCTCTTAGAGGTGTAACTTGACCTCTATTGATCTGCCCATGACTGACTAGCATCTGACCTTGACTAAACTGACCATGAAGAATTGGAGATCAATTGTTTGAGCTCTTGCAACTCTGGGGTCCAGCCTCTTGGCAAGATGTTTATTGACTTGGGGTAAGTTTTCTTGCTCAGTGATTTCAGCACCTATTTCTTTCAAATACCTCAGTTCTCACCCTTACTCTTAGTTTTCCATTTCCGGCTCATTCAACTTCGATATATCATAACCCGACTCTCCCCAGTTGCTCTCTTTCTCTCTCCTCATACAACCCTACTATTCCCTTTCTACCCTCCCCATCACTCTCATCCACCTTCTTACAATCCTCTAGCGTTCCCCAAAACACACTAAGGCTAACAATCCTCTCGGCTTTTACAGGGATCCTGGGACTACAACTTTCAATATGCTGTTCCGATTCTGGTCTCTTCCTGCCTCACTCTGCAAGGTGGCCTCAGTCTGCCAGCTTGCAGCTCCTTGCCTCACATTGCCAGATACCTTTTTCCTTGACTCACACTGATAGCAAATCTTTCCTTGTCTCGTTCTACAAGGCCTGTCCGAGCCTCACTCTCTCATTTGGCTTTTCACTGCCTCACTCTGCCTGTTAAAATAATAATTATCTTTATATCTACTGAGTGCAAATATAATTGATAAAGGATTAGCTGACATATTCATGCTTCATAGAAAGTCCTTGGTTATACAGAGCATTTCGGGCAGTCAGTTAACTTATATCTGTTAAATGTTTTTTTTTATGTTGCTAGGTATACAAGAATGCTAAAGTTTGCAATCTTGACATTAGATCTACCACTCTGGTTTATGCTTGACATTTTTGTTTTTTTGTTTTTTGTAAAGCAATTTCTCATAACGTTCGAAATTGTTATTGCCTATGCTATTCAACTACAAACCACACAAATACTAATCCTGCTATAAGATCACAGTAAAGAGGTGAAATCACAATATGCAGAACAACCACTGTGAAAAAATAGTGAAATTCCAAGTGCTTTCGTGACTTGTCACGAAAGCTCTTGGAATTTCAATATTTTTTCCACAGTGGTTGTTTTGCAAATACTAATCTATATTTTAGTGTTACTGCACAAAATATACAATAATCTGAAGGCCCATAGGATGCATAGCATCTACAGCAATACTTAGCCTATTCTGTACTTAAAATTTACATAGTATTATTTATTTGTTATTTCATTTTACTAAGGGTTTTATACAGAGTATTAGAAACTTAAAAATAAATAATATAATTGTCTAATTTAGCTGAGTGAGTTGTAATGGTTTCTTAAATTTCAATACAAATTATAATGATATAGTGTATGAACTGTGAGAATTATTTCAGCAGGTATCTGAAAGAAGTGGTTGCAGCCTATCTTACAATATATGGGAATTGAAAGAAAAAGCTGAAGCAAGAAAACAGGGATAAGATTGGATGAAATCTACAGATTTCAGTATTTGTTTTTTGTAATGTATTGCTGCCAGGATCACATTAAGGCAAGGAGGTGCTTTTTAACTGTAGCTTTGAGGTGGTTGGGAAAGAGGGAACCTTTGGAATCTTCAGACAAAGAGTTCCAGATTTTAATGTCTTTTACGTATAGTGAGTTTTTATTCAGACTGAGTCGAACATGGGGAATAACAAAGAGATTTTTATATCTTGCATTTTGCCGTCTTTCGGCCTCACTCTACCAGCTGGCCTACCCCTTCCTCACTCTACCATCTGGTCAACTCCTGCCTCACTCTACCAGCTGGCCTTTCCTTGCCTTACTCTGTCAGCTGGCTTTCCTGTCTCACTGAAAGTTTGCCATTCTCCGTCTCATTCTGTCAGTTGACTTTTTCCTGTCTCACCTCCGCCAGCTGGTATATTCCATCTTCCTCCTGTCATCTGGCCTCTCCATATGTCATTCTATCATCTGGTCTCTCCCTGCTTTACTCTTACAGCTGTTCTTTTATTGCCTTACTCTGCCAACTGGGCCTCTCGTTGCCTTTCTTTGTCAGTTGCTTCTCTCTGTTTCACTAGGTGATGTACAGATGTTGAAAAAAAAATTATGAGGTAGTAGGATGATATAGAACAAGAAGCACTGTTATAGGAAGGGACGTTTTAGTAAATAATAAGATGGCTTACAATAATATATAAGAGAATAATAGTGTAGCAGATTATTTAACGCAGTATGATTTACTGCTATTTATTTATATTGATAAAAAGCATAGAATTATTATTATAGTCAAAAAAGAAGCGCTAAGCCACAAGGACTATACAGCTATAAAAAAAAAAAAAAAAAAAAAAAAAAAAAAAAAAGCATAGAAGAAAATAGAAGAAATATGTTTCAAATGAAAAAGTACATACAAATTTGTATTTTCTATTGATAATTATTATTTTTAAAGGAATTAGTGAGTGATAACTGAATGTTTGTTGCTATTACTTTTTAAACGAAATGCAGAGTAGGAGCAGAAATTAAGCGTTTCATCGTGTGAGAGGGTGACTAAAGTGGAAATTTGTTTGCCTCTAATTACAGTTATGAATAAATATATATAAATATTTTTAGCTTGGTGAGAAAGGGGTATTTTGCCATTTAATACGGAAGTGGTAATGGCTTAGAGAATGTATATCAAAACTTCGAAAAAATCTTGATTGTCGACAAGGACACTCTCGAGAAGACATTTTTATTTAGTTGGTACATAAACTTAAGAAAAGCAAATTTAAAACTAAATGAAGAATGAGTTATAAATCCTTTATGTGAATGTGAACATATTGAAAAACTCTCTCAAGTAAAGAAAATGTTTCAATAGACCACAGAACTAAAAGATACGAGTCTCAAAGAATGGCTGAAGAGGTTAATCATGTATTTATATATTATCAAAAGATACAGAAGAAATTATAAGGAATGTTTCCTGGCCTCACTAAACAAGAAATAAGAGGTGCTGAAAGGATGCTCAAAAGCTCTTCACAGAGTAGTAAAAAAAAAAATGGACGGCTGAAGAAAAAAAGATATTGAAAAAATATATATGCCAATTAAACACAAAATATTTAACAACTTGTGTAAAACGCACTACTATACCTCTCATTACCTAAATCGGGAATTTTGATTAAAATCACCCATTTCAGAACAATATCACCCATACATGGAATTCTATAAGTTATGATCTCAATATAAATTCAAAACAACACACACAAAAAAAATCCTACTTAATACATATTGATATAGTTAGGGGGAAAAAAAACACACACACACATCCAAATAATATTGCTAAAAGTACCCGAATTTGTGCACCAAATTTCCTATTTCCAGAGCAACACAATTTCTGTTTTCATATTAATTGTTTAGTGTGGATGAAAGTCTCTCTCCGTGAATTAATTAACAACTTTTTACATAAACATTTTTAATCGGGACGCGGACGGCCCTGCAGCCAAACAGTTCCAATGATAATATTTCAGCTGTCATTATTATTATTATTGTTGTAATCATTATTATTATTATTATTATTATTATTATTATTATTATTATTATTATTAATTATTGTTATTATAATAATAATAATAATTATTATTATTATTATAATTATTATTGTTACTGTTATTACTATTATTATCATCATCTGTCGTCAATGTTGCTGTTTTCGTTACAGCTATTATTGTTGCTATTGCTTTTGCTCAGGTTGTTGTTATTTTTACTTCTATAATAATAATAATAATAATAATAATAATAATAATAATAATAATAATAATAATAATAATAATAATAATTATTATTATTATTATTATTATTATTATTATTATTATTATTATTATAATTATTATTATTAATTTATTATTTATACACGACAAACTTTTAATTTCCTTAAACTGTTGTTTCCCTGGAATATATATTCTCCGAAAAGTACATTATTTCACTGTGGGAAAATTTTTTTTAATTCATTTCCCTTTGATAAAGCAATTATTTTCAGGAAAATTATGATTAATGGAAAAAATCTTGGTAAAATTCCGGATGCCTAAAAAAAAGCCATGGAAAATTAATCTAATTAAAAGCAAATGTCATTAAAAGCAATTTTTTTTGTAAGCTTAAACCTTATTTAGCGAGGAAGGTTTGTGAGAAAGATTATGTAATTTACTTAGAGGTGTGCGTAAGTTAGACGCGGAAAGCGAGAGAGAGAGAGAGAGAGAGAGAGAGAGGAGACAGCGTGAAGCAAGCTTCTATACCACAAGTCGGGCAGAAAGCAGCAACTTCACTCTGGCTGTACCTTTCTTCAGAACATCACTTCATTTGAGATCATATATACCCAGGATGACTCGAGTCTGGAACACATTCATTCGTACAACATTATGATGTCAACGAGATAAAGTCAGTTGATCAAATGAAAATGTTGGCCCACAGATGGCTCCAACTTCATCCTGTTCCGTACTTGTATTTCTCATAACAATAAAAATGCTTTCAAATGAGCTGATGTAGGTAACAGCTCTTAGCTTGTCAATAAAGTTAGGAATTCTTAACCTGTAAATAGTTTGTCAATAAAGTTAGGGGTCCTTAACCTTGTCAAACCCTGTGTAAAAAAAAAAAGAGAGAGAGAGAGAGAGAGAGAGAGAGAGAGAGAGAGAGAGAGAGAGAGAGAGAGAGAGAGAGAGAGAGAGAGAGAGAGAGAGAGAGAGAGAGAGAGAGAGAGAGAGAGAGAGAGAGAGAGAGAGAGAGAGAGATTGTTACAACTGATATATTTAAAAAATGCTCGCACTTTGGCGAGAGAAAAATTTTAAAACTACGTTTCGCTTATTCCTCTTCCATTATCAAGTCATAACCGACATATTCTGACTTAATAATGGTCCAGAACGGTGCAAAATGTAGCCTTAAGGTTGCCTCTCTGTTGTCCCAACTATCCTTGCGAAACTCCGCTTGTCACACTTGCCTATCATCATCTCCCCGATTATCACGCTTTTCTCCTTCCCATAGAGTTCTCATTGATCCAGGGTAGTGCATTCACTGTTATTGGTGCCCACTCCACAAGATTTTGTCTTAGTCTCTCCTGTGAACTACAATATCAAGTACCTTCTTGCTGTCCAAGAATATGGAATCTACCCATATCTCTCTCTCTCTCTCTCTCTCTCTCTCTCTCTCTCTCTCTCTCTCTCTCTCTCTCTCTCTCTATCTATCTATCTATCTATCTATCTATCTATCTCTCCTGTCTCACTCCCTTTATAAAACTTTCCAGCAAAGAACTCTAGCAAAATTGTGAGACAAGTGCAACATTTATTAATCTGTGCTGTTCATACTTTATGGAAACACTTCCATCCATATGTTCCACCACGCTTCTGATCGTTTTCTATATTATTCTAGATAAAGTTTGCATGTTAGTGATGCCAGTCTATATATATATATATATATATATATATATATATATATATATATATATATATATATATATATATATATATATATATATATATACGTATATATGTGTGTATGTGTGTGTGTGTGTGTGTGTGTGTGTGTGTGTGTGTGTGTGTGTGTGTTTGTGTGTGTGTGTTGGTGGGAAGGAGGGGCGCTGGAGCACATAAAATATTTATCACCTTTCCCACACACCATGCGAGGTGACATCTTCATCCTGATCAGCACCTGGCGACGTTGACGCGAGGGGAGAAGGAAGAAAAGGAGGACAGAAATTGGGAAAAAGGTGAGGGGATGAAAGGAAAGCGAGAGGAAAAAAAGAGAGGAAAGACGAGGGTAATAATAAATATGGGGAAGAGAGTAAAGCAAGGATAAGATGTGAATTTGGGAATTTTGCTTTAAAAAAAATTCTTGAATGGGCTCTTCATAAAATAAATATCGTGCCAAACATTGCAGAAAAAAATAAAGAGAAGGGAGAGTGAAGGGGGAAGCGGGAGAGTGAAACTGAAGAATGGGGAGTAATGAGAAAAACGAGGGAGGAGGGAAAAGAGAAAGAGAGATGGGAGTTAGAGTGAGAAGAATAATGAATCAGAAGACTTTAGAGACAAGGTGAAAGGAAAGGAAAATGATAAAATATAAGTGAAGATATGATAGAAGGAAAGGTAGTGAGAGAAGAATGGAAGTAAAATGAGAAAAACTTGAGCGACGGAAGAATATTTGCATATATATATATATATATATATATATATATATATATATATATATATATATATATATATATATATATATATATATATATATGTATATATATATATATATATATATATATATATATATATATATATATATATATATATATATATATATATATATATATATATATATATATATATATATATATATATATATACAAAACAACCACTGTGAAAGAATAATGAAATTCCAAGCGCTTTCGTGACTACTCACATTATCAAGGAACAATAAAAGTAATGCATCAAAGGAAGGTATATAAAGGGTCTAGACCACACCTCACCCTTTATATACCTTCCTTTGATGCATTACTTTTATTGTTCCTTGATAATGTGAGTAGTCACGAAACGCTTTGAATTTCATTATTTTTTCACAGTGGTTGTTTTGCATATTCTGAGATCACGTGTTTACTGTGATCTTATTGCACACACACACACACACACACACACACACACACACACACACACACACACACACACACACACACACACACACACACACACACACACACATAGAGATATATATATATATATATATATATATATATATATATATATATATATATATATATATATATATATATATATACCTATATCAGCAATGTATTGTTACTTTAAGTGATGGTTTTTATGAGAGGCACCAAAAATAGCCTTCGCTTCCCATTTATAATCCTTTTAGCACCGCACAGGATGAAGCATTTCATGGAAAAAGTGCATGGGAAAGCTAAATGGACATGCATAAAACTGGACGAAAATGGGAAGAAAAAAACGCATGTGGAAGGCTCATATAGTGAACGAAGGAGAGATGAGAGAAATATGGTTCCGTTGAACACACGAAAAACACTAGTGATTTCAGTAAAGCCTTCAGTACCTTACTGATGTCAGTGGTATAACTTTCATAAAGCCAGTGCTCTCACACTCCCCTATCTTAAACCATTGTCGAAGTCAGAGAGAAGACAAGTAATGTACCTCGAAACTTGCATCAGAAAGCAGTTTCCATCTTTTTATGTACCTTTCTGAAAGTCAGTATTACCTCGGCGATCATTTTCTTCTCGAATGATTCAGATTTGGAGCAGGTTCTCAGAACATATGATCAGTGAAGTATTTAAGTAGACTGGCCAAATACAAACTCTGACACACAACTGGCTCCATATACATACATCTGTTTAATTACTGGCAAGACTACCGACAATGTGTTTGGTAAATGGACACATGTTCAACAAATGAGACATTTATTGCGGTTGGGTTTTTCTCACCAGGAGCTGACTATGAACTAATACAAATAAATGTAAGCAATGATAATTTGGTGAACAGAGAGTATTTGTAACATCACTGTGTAATGGTTTTAAATGACTGTGCAGCTGGAGACTTGTTATCGAGTAAATTTAAGGTTTATTTTTATTGCTAGTCAGTCTACTGCCTGCCCAGCCACTGCTACTACTGCTACTCCACTGCTGATAAATGAGACTCTTGTGCAACATTTGGGAATCTTTATTCTGGGAACGCTTCGTCAGCCAATTTCTTCAGTCTAATACAGAGAAGAGCGGCGGAAGATGAGGAGGAGCCTGAGGTAATCAGTAGCTCAGCCTGGAATCAGTGTGTTCAGTCCATCAAGCTTATAAACTGCAGACACATGAGGTGAAGCAGTAGTAGACGACGACATCAGTGGAAACATAGCTCAAGCATATAGGTTAGGCACTGGTGTCTCTGCCTCCCACTGCTTCACTTCATCTGTTTACAGTATATAAGCTCCTCCGCGCATTTGCTGTACTCTGATGGACTGAAGACGTCGACTCCAGGCTGAGGGACTGATTACTTCAAACTCCTCATCATCTTCCACCGTTCTTTTCTGTATTAGACTGAAGAAGCCACTGGCTGGTGAAACGTTTCCAGAATAAAGATACCTAAATGTTGCACAAGTGTCTCATTTATCAACTCGTGGGTTCTCTTGACTATTTATGAAAACTCCACTGTTACATATTTTTCTTACCACCACCAGCATCACTACTGCTGCTTCCCTCAAGAATGCTTAGCGTTCCGGACATCTCACCTTACTTGACATAACCTGTGTCCATACAATGACAAAGCCCCTGGTGAGCGATATATAACCACAGTACATATCTTAATAATAGCACAGGAGTCCATTCACCTCCATTTAAGTCTACGTACTCACTGATGTTTACAAATTAATTAATCGTAATGAAATTATTATTCAATCCAGGCTTAGGAAGGTCCTGTGGGAAGATAATTAAATAAATGCAGAAAAATCTAAATCCCGTGGAAAATAAAAAGGGAGGGGGGGGGGGCGAGTGAGATGACGAAGACAAATACCGAGCCTTGATAAGATGTTGATTGATGAAACAAGAGACAAGGTGGATGTACTGGTAATCTGGGAAAAGGACGAGAGAAAGTGGGGCAAGGAGGAGAGTCCTTGAGAGACGGGAGATCCAATAAGAGAGAAAATTAAGGATTTTAGAGGGGATGAATTGGGGAATAGAGAAGAAGGAATAGGAGAAAGAGGAGGAGTCGAAAACAGATCTGGATTAATATAAACAAACTTCAAACACTAAGTTTTAGACAGAACTGTATCTCATATACTCGTTCTGAGCTGTTTACTCAAATCCCTTTCCCTTCCAGTTCCTTCTAGCCAAGCACCATTTTTCCCTCCCACCTCTTCAATTTCCACTCCTGTCCCTCTACTGATACTCCAACCTCACCTCAGGGGTGGGAACTGATTAAACAGATTCTTGGCATTTGTAGCTTGTGGTGTCTTCTTGACGATGCAGTATCAAGATAAGAACAGGATGCAGTATATGCACAGAGAGAAGTATATCTCCTAATCTATATGAAGTGAGTGTACCCTTCAGTTCCGCTTATAGGAGACTGAATTATTCTTGATGTTAGTGAATAGGTTAATTGTGGCTTTAATAACCCACGTTCAGGTAAAGCTAAAACATTAATTGTTAATCTTGTTAATTATGTCTGAAAGACTGTTATTCAAAATGTTCTTTGAACCTTCATATTTTCTAAGTTTTAAATAGTGGCTTTAGCTTTAAGATCTGCAAATAGACTCTGCAATATTTTGCAAGTGTAAACTACGATATCTCATTTACGAAGGTTCTCTAGGCAGTGAAAAATCTCTCTAGCTAGCCTGTCTTCCTCCCAGATTTTCCTCTTCCTAGCCCATCTCCCTCCCAGATTTTTCTCTTCCGAAGCCATCTCCCTCCCGAATCTTTCTCTTCCCAGCCCCATCTTCCTCCCAAACCCGCCTAATCTTCCACTTTTACCCCATTTTCCTCTCCTCTCCCCACATTCCAGCTGACCCAAAAAGGAATCGGCTAGCTGCTCTGTTCCTTATTTCTGTTCCAGCACCGCAACAAGAAGCATTAGCTCTCCTTTGTTGTGAGTATTTTCCCATTTTTGTGGCTGCCCCTCCCACGGCTGATTCATCTTCCCCGGCCCAGATGGCAATTTTGGTGGAGGAGATGGAGCGAGATGGAAGGGGGTGGGAGGGTGATGGGAGAGAACGGGAAGGGTAGAAGGGCGATGGAAGGCGGGTGGTAAGGGTGGGAGATAGAGAGGGGGAAGAGGTGCGAAAGGGATGGGAGGGATAAGAGTGATGGGAAAGGGGTTGGACGGGGATGGAATGGATGTGAGGAGTGGGAGAATGTATGAAGTTCTTGGAAAGGGATAAAAATGGATGGGAGGAATAGTAGAGACTCTTGGAGAGGGATAAGCATGGGTTTTGAAGTATGGGGGATGGACAGAATAATATTTATATATATATATATATATATATATATATATATATATATATATATATATATATATATATATAGTATATATATATATATATATATATATATATATATATATATATACATATATACTATATATATATGTGTGTATGTGTGTGTGTGTGTGTGTGTGTGTGGTGTGTGTGTGTGTGTGTGTGTGGGGTGTGTGTGTGTGTGTGTGTGTGTGCTGTGTGTGTGTGTGTGTTGGAGTGTGTGTGTGTGTGTGTGTGTGTGTGTGTGTGTGTGTGTGTGTACTCACCTAGTTGTACTCACCTAGTTGAGGTTGCGGGGGTCGAGTCCGAGCTCCTGGCCCCGCCTCTTCACTGATCGCTACTAGGTCACTCTCCCTGAGCCGTGAGTTTTATCATACCTCTGCTTAAAGCTATGTATGGATCCTGCCTCCACTACATCGCTTCCCAAACTATTCCACTTACTGACTACTCTGTGGCTGAAGAAATACTTCCTAACATCCCTGTGATTCATCTGTGTCTTCAGCTTCCAACTGTGTCCCCTTGTTACTGTGTCCAATCTCTGGAACATCCTGTCTTTGTCCACCTTGTCAATTCCTCTCAGTATTTTGTATGTCGTTATCATGTCCCCCCTATCTCTCCTGTCCTCCAGTGTCGTCAGGTTGATTTCCCTTAACCTCTCCTCGTAGGACATACCTCTTAGCTCTGGGACTAGTCTTGTTGCAAACCTTAGCACTTTCTCTAGTTTCTTCACGTGCTTGGCTAGGTGTGGGTTCCAAACTGGTGCCGCATACTCCAATATGGGCCTAACGTACACGGTGTACAGGGTCCTGAATGATTCCTTATTAAGATGTCGGAATGCTGTTCTGAGGTTTTGCTAGGCGCCCATATGCTGCAGCAGTTATTTGGTTGATGTGCGCTTCAGGAGATGTGCCTGGTGTTATACTCACCCCAAGATCTTTTTCCTTGAGTGAGGTTTGTAGTCTCTGACCCCCTAGACTGTACTCCGTCTGCGGCCTTCTTTGCCCTTCCCCAATCTTCATGACTTTGCACTTGGTGGGATTGAACTCCAGGAGCCAATTGCTGGACCAGGTCTGCAGCCTGTCCAGATCCCTTTGTAGTTCTGCCTGGTCTTCGATCGAGTGAATTCTTCTCATCAACTTCACGTCATCTGCAAACAGGGACACCCTCAGAGTCTATTCCTTCCGTCATGTCGTTCACAAATACCAGAAACAGCACTGGTCCTAGGACTGACCCCTGCGGGACCCCGCTGGTCACAGGTGCCCACTCTGACACCTCGCCACGTACCATGACTCGCTGCTGTCTTCCTGACAAGTATTCCCTGATCCATTGTAGTGCCTTCCCTGTTATCCCTGCTTGGTCCTCCAGTTTTTGCACCAATCTCTTGTGTGGAACTGTGTCAAACGCCTTCTTGCAGTCCAAGAAAATGCAATCCACCCACCCCTCTCTCTCTTGTCTTACTGCTGTCACCATGTCATAGAACTCCAGTAGGTTTGTGACACAGGATTTCCCGTCCCTGAAACCATGTTGGCTGCTGTTGATGAGATCATTCCTTTCTAGGTGTTCCACCACTCTTCTCCTGATAATCTTCTCCATGATTTTGCATACTATACATGTCAGTGACACTGGTCTGTAGTTTAATGCTTCATGTCTGTCTCCTTTTTTAAAGATTGGGACTACATTTGCTGTCTTCCATGCCTCAGGCAATCTCCCTGTTTCGATAGATGTATTGAATATTGTTGTTAGGGGTACACATAGCGCCTCTGCTCCCTCTCTCAATACCCATGGGGAGATGTTATCTGGCCCCATTGCCTTTGAGGTATCTAGCTCACTCAGAAGCCTCTTCACTTCTTCCTCGGTTGTGTGCACTGTGTCCAGCACTTGGTGGTGTGCCCCCACCTCTCCGTCTTTCTGGAGTCCCTTCTGTCTCCTCTGTGAACACTTCTTTGAATCTCTTGTTGAGTTCTTCACATACTTCACGGTCATTTCTTGTTGTCTCTCCTCCTTCCTTCCTTAGCCTGATTACCTGGTCCTTGACTGTTGTTTTCCTCCTGATGTGGCTGTACAACAGTTTTGGGTCAGATTTGGCTTTCGCTGCTATGTCATTTTCATATTGTCTTTGGGCCTCCCTTCTTATCTGTGCATATTCGTTTCTGGCTCTACGACTGTTCTCCTTATTCTCCTGGGTCCTTTGCCTTCTATATTTCTTCCATTCCCTAGCACACTTGGTTTTTGCCTCCCTGCACCTTTGGGTAAACCATGGGCTCATCCTGGCTTTTTCATTAATCCTGTTACCCTTGGGTACAAACCTCTCCTCAGCCTCCTTGCATTTTGTTGCTACATATTCCATCATCTCATTAACTGGCTTCCCTGCCAGTTCTCTGTCCCACTGAACCCCGTTCAGGTAGTTCCTCATTCCTGTGTAGGCCCCTTTCTTGTAGTTTGGCTTCATTCGTCCTGGCCTTCCTGCTTCTCACTCCACTTGTAGCTCTACTGTGTATTCGAAGCTTAAAACCACATGGTCACTGGCCCCAAGGGGTCTTTCATATGTGATGTCCTCGATATCTGCACTACTCAAGGTGAATACTAAGTCCAGCCTTGCTGGTTCATCCTCTCCTCTCTCTCTTGTAGTGTCCCTTACGTGTTGGCACATGAAGTTTTCCAGTACCACCTCCATCATCTTAGCCCTCCATGTATCTTGGCCCCCATGTGGGTCCAAGTTCTCCCAATCGATCTCCTTGTGGTTAAAGTCACCCATGATCAGGAGCTTTGCCCTGCATGCATGAGCTCTTCTGGCCACTCTAGCCAGTGTGTCAACCATCGCTCTATTGCTCTCGTCGTACTCTTGCCTTGGCCTCCTGCTGTTCTGTGGTGGGTTATACATCACTGCTATTACCACCTTGGGACCTCCAGAGTGAAGTGTTCCCACTATGTAATCACTTTCTTCTCCGCTGTCTCCTCTCTCCAGCTCATCAAAATTCCAGCGATTTTTGATCAGCAACGCCACTCCTCCACCCCCCCTGTTCCCTCTGTCTTTCCTCAGGATTTGGTATCCCGTTGGAAAGATGGCATCTGTTATCATACCTGTAAGCTTGGTTTCTGTGAGAGCTATGATGTCCGGTGATGTTTCGTTGACTCTTTCATGCTACTCCTCCCACTTATTTGTTATTCCATCAGCGTTTGTGTACCATACCTTGAGTTTCCTTCCTGTGTGTGTGCGCGCGCTCGCGCGCGCGCGCGTGTGTGTGTGTGTGTGTGTGTGTGTGTGTGTGTGTGTGTGTGTGTGTGTGTGTGTGTGTGTGTGTGTGTGTGTGTGTGTGTAATATATATAAACAGGTGATTTCACAGTATGCAAAACAACCACTGTGAAAAAATAGTGAAATTCCAAATGCGGGTCCTTGATAATGTGAGAAATCACGAAAGCGATTGGAATTTCAATACATTTTCTCAGTGGTTGTTCTGCACACACACACACACACACACACACACACACACACACACACACACACACACACACACACACACACACACTGTAAAATATTGTAGTGCACAATATTTATAATTATACACAAATTGTACGAAATGCTAAATTCGCAAAAACTAAAAACTTAGTAAACAATACAGAATGTACTACAATAATATGGCTAAAAGTAAAAAAAAAAAAGAAATGAAATAAAGCAATAAAGCAATAATTACATTAATACTACACTAAAATATATTATTGTGAACTTCTTCTACTTATCACCTCAAATTGTTGGAAGATTTACAACCTCTCGTCTTGTCTATACCATAAATAACATTTATTCAGTGGCTTTGAATTTTATTCCACCTTCTATTTCATGCTCGCACCCTCGGCAGCACGAGGGGAAAGAAATATATGAAGAAGAATATACCTATGCGGATCCCTTAAATCGTTCAAGTGGTTCAGAGATTCTGTTATTATTGCGCTCCCCAGCTGGAGCTCAAAGTTCCCTCCCCTTGAAGGCGAGCTCCTTGCCCCCCCGCCCCCTCCTCAAATTCTCTTTCTCTCTCTCTCTCTCTCTCTCTCTCTCTCTCTCTCTCTCTCTCTATTACTCTAAGAGATCTTATAGCAAAATCTGAATTGCTTTTCGTACCAGTGAAAGGGATTTTCACACACACACACACACACACACACACACACACACACACACACACACACACACACACACACACACACACACACACACACACTCAAACACACACACCTTTCAGTGTATATAAACGAAGTAATACACATCCTTCATTATACATACTCTGAGAGATATTTTATATACTCTCTCTTTCTCTCTCTCATTTATACACAGTGAGATATATATGTATAAATTTAAGTGTTACAATGAGAAATAGATTTTTCTCGCTGTATATACATTAAGAGGCAAAAACCTCTTGGTTCATATATACCGAGATATACACACCATTTATTGTATATTCACACAGAGATACAAACTATTCTGTGTATATGCACTGAGAGACATACTCTTCATGTTGTATATTCACTAAGATATACACCTCTTGGAGTATATGCACCAAGAGATTTACGGAGATACATTCCTCTCAGTATATATGCACTGACAAGTAACAATTCTCTTTCCTTATGTTAAGCCTAGAGAGAGAGAGAGAGAGATAGAGAGAGAGAGAGAGAGAGAGAGAGAGAGAGAGAGAGAGAGAGAGAGAGAGAGAGAGAGAGAGAGAGAGAGAGTGTATGGAACACATTCGTACAGCATAATGATGTCAACGAGATAAAGTCATGTGATGAATGGTTTGAAAAACCGACAAGTTGAAGATTGAGACACTTATGCAGCATATGGAAATCTTTATTCAGGAAACGTTTCGCCACACAGTGGCTTCATTAGTCCAATACAAAGAGGAAGGCGTAAGGAGAGGAGGAGAATGAGGTAATCAGTCCCTCAACCTGGAGTCGATGTGTTCAGTCCATCAATCTTGTAGAATGTACAGCATAGGGCCGTAGACGTGGCTTATATACTGTAGTGAGGTGACGTGAAGCAGATGGAGGCGGGGTCATAGTGGTACCATCCACTAGTCGAAGTAGGTCTTCGTCCAAAGGTTGAACAAGTGTTGAAGAATTCCTTGTAACAAGATCCCATGATGCTGCAGTGTCCGACAGTTGTGATGAATGGTTTGATCAAATGAAAATGCTGGCCCACAGATGGCTCCAACTTCATCCTGTTCCCTACTTGTATGTCTCATAACAATAAAAAATGTTTTCAAATGAGCTGATGTAGGTAACAGCTCTTAGCTTGCCAATAAAGTTAGGATTCCTTAACCTGTAAATAGCTTGTCAATAAAGCTAGGGATTCTTAACCTTGTCAAACCCTGTGTTAAAAGAGAGAGAGAGAGAGAGAGAGAGAGAGAGAGAGAGAGAGAGAGAGAGAGAGAGAGAGAGAGAGAGAGAGAGAGAGAGAGAGAGAGAGAGAGAGAGAGAGAGAGAGAGAGAGAGAGAGAGAGAGAGAGAAAAATTGAGAGAGAGAGAGAGAAAAAAAAATTGAGAGAGAGAGAGAGAGAGAGAGAGAGAGAGGAACTCCCTGTGTATTTACACTGAGAACTACACACCTGTCTGTGAATACGCACTGAAAGCTACACACCTCTCAGTGAATATACCCTGTGATCCTCTTGCTTTAGTGAGGGAATCCTGCTGATCCAATTAGTGAAAATAAACAATCATAAAAAAATATTTCTCTAATTAGTTTTCCAGTCAATATTTTTTTTTAATTTTATTCCATAACGTTTCATATTTAAAAAAATCATATATTATCGGTCACATATTTAAATACGTAAGTTACTATGGGATACTTTTCAATTACGTTATTTCTGAACGAGGTGATAAATGCTGTTGTATGCATCAATGAATATTGGGATTAATAAGATCACCGATATAAATATTTATGCTAATTAACATTTAAATTTCTCTAACGACATAGTTTTACCCGTTTGTGATGCAATTGGTAATGTATATGGTAATTTGGATTAATTTATATGTTTAATTAGTCGTTAATGTTTATATAATTCTTACGTTATTTCAGGGTTTAATGAAATTTTGGGAGGAAACAGTGTGATAGAGCCAGTTTCTCACTGTCTATGAGCCTCTCTCATTATCTCTTCCTTTTAAAATAAACACACACACACACACACACACACACACACACACACACACACACACACACACACACACACACACACACACACACACACACACACACACACACACACACACACACACACAGAACATGAACAGAACGACAGCAGCTGAGGTAGAAGACACAGAAACGAAATGGGCTGGGAAGAGAGACAAGGCCAGAGTCAGCAGAGGACAACCGGAGCAGGACAGAGCAACAAGTGCAAACACACACAGAACCACCCCCAGAACCCCACAACCAAACACGCTATCCCAGCACAAACCACAATCCACACATACACAATCCACAATCCACACTACGCTGTAGAATCCCACACAACCGGACATCATAGATCTCACAGAAACCAAGTTTACAGGAATGTTAACTGATGCCATTTTTCCAACGGGATATCATATCCTGAGGAATGACAGAGGGAAGAGAGGGGGTGGAGGAGTGGCACTGCTCAACAAAAACCAATGGGATTTTGATGAGCTGGAGAGACGAGACAGAGGAGAACCAAAAGACTGCATAATAGGAACACTTCAGTCTGATGGCCCCCAAGGTGGTAAATGCAGTGATGTATAACACACCACAGAACAGCAGGAAGCCAAGGCAAGATTATGATGAGAATAATAGAGTGATGGCTGAAACACTGGCTGAAGTGGCCAGAAGGGCTCATTCGAGCAGGGCAAAGCTGCTGATTATAGATGACTTCAATCACAAGGAAATCGACTGGAAGAACCTGGAGCTACATGGGGGCTCAGAAAAGTAGAGGGCTAAGATAATGACAGTGGTATTGAAAAACCTCATGTACCAACATATAAGGGACACTACCAGAAAGAGAGAGGGGAGGATGAACCAGCAAGACTGGACCTAGTATTCACCTTGAGTAGTGCATAAACGAGGACATCACATATGAAAGACCCCTCGGGGCCAGTGACCACGTGGTTCTGAGCTTCGAATCCATAGTAGATCTACAGGTGGAGAGGGAAGAAGGGGAGGGGGCGGAGGAGGAATGAAGCCAGACTACATGAGAGGGGACTGCACAGCATTGAAGAATTTCCTGCATGGGGTTCAGTGGGACAGAGAACTGGCAGGGAAGCCAGTAAACGAGATGATGGATTATGTAACAACAACATGCAAGAAAACTGAGGAGAGTCTTGTACCCAAGGGTAACAGAAATAGCGAGAAAGCCAGGATGAGCCCTTGGTTCACCCAAAGGTGTAGAGAGGCCGAAACCAAGTGTGCTAGAGAATGGAAGAAGTATAGAAGGCAAAAGACCCAGGAGAAAAAGGAGAGCAGTCGCAGAGCTAAAAACGAATATGTTCAAGTAAAAAGGGAGGCTCAACGACAATGCGAAAATGACATAGCAGCAAAAGCCAAGTACTGCCACATCACGAGGAAAACAACGGTCAAGGACCAGGAAATCAGCCTGAGGAAGGAAGGAGGAGAGATCACAAGAAACGACTGAGAAGTATATGCAGATCTCAACATGAGATTCAAAGAAGTGTTCACAGAGGAGACAGAAGGGACTCCACAAAGACAGAGAGGTGGGGTACACCATCAAGTGTTAGACACAACTCATACAACCGAAGAAGAACTGAAGAGGCTGCTAAGCGAGCTAGATATCTCAAAGGCGATGGGGCCGGATGGCATTTCTCCATGGGTCCTGAGAGAGGGAGCAGAGGTGCAATGTGTACCACTAACAACAACCTTCAACACATTTATCAAAACAGGGCGACTACCTGAGGCATAGAAGACAGCAAATGTAATCCCAATTTTTAAAAAGGGAAACAGGCACGAAGCATTAAACTTCAGACCAGTGTCACTGACATATATAGTATGCAATGTCATGGAGAAAATTATCGGGATAAGAGTGGTGGAGCACCTAGAAAGGAATGAGCTTATCAGCGACAGCCAGCACGGTTTCAGGGACGGAAAATCCCGTGTCACAAACCTACTGGAGCTCTATGACAGGGTGACAGTAGTAAAACAAGAGAGAGAAGGGAGTGGGTAGATTTCGTTTTCTTGGTCTGTAAGAAGGAGTTTGACACAGCTCAACACAAGAGTCTAGTGCCAAAAAATGGAGGACGAGACAGGGATAACAAGGAAGGCACTGCAATGGATCAGGGAATACTTGTCAGGAAGACAAGAGAGAGTGAAGGTATGTGGCCAGGTGTCAGAGTGGGCGCCTGTGACCAGCGGGGTTCTACAGGGGTCAGTCCTAGGACCGGTGCTGTTTCTGGTATTTGTAAACGACATGACGGAAGGAATAGACTCAGAAGCGTCCATGTTTGCATATGATGTGAAGTTGATGAGAAGAATTCAATCGCACGAGGACCAGGCAGTGCTACAAAGGGATCTAGACAGGCTGCAGGCCTGGTCCAGCAACTGGCTTCTGGAGTTCAACCCCACCAAGTAAAAAGTCATGAAGATTGGGGAAGGGCAAAGAAGACCGCAGGTGGATTACAGTCTAGAGGGCCAGAGGCTACAAACCTCACTCAAGGAAAAGGATCTTGGGGTGAGTATAGTACGGGGCACATCTCCTGAGGGGCACATCAACCAAATAACTGCTGCAGCCTACGGGCGCCTAGCAAGCCTAGGAACAGCATTTCGACGTCGCAATAAGGAATCAATCTTTCCATCCGGATATCAAATCCTCAGGAAAGACAGAGGGAAGAGAGAGGGAGGAGGAGTTGCACTGCTCATTAAAAACCAGTGGGGGTTTGAGAAAATGGAAGGAACGGATGGCACGGGCGAAAGGGACTACTTAGTAGGAACAATCCAGTCTGAGGGACATAAGGTGATAATTGCAGTAATGTACAACCCACCACAGAACTGCAGGAGGCCAAGAGAAGAATACGATGAGAGCAACAGAGCAATGGTCGACACACTAGCCGAGGTGGCCAGGAGAGCACGCATGGGGGGAGCAAAGTTACTAGTTATGGGTGATTTCAATCACAAGGAGATTGACTGGGAAAACCTGGAGCCCCATGGGGGTCCCGAAACATGGAGACCCAAGATGATGGATGTGGTACTGGAAAACCTCATGCATCAACATGTTAGAGACACTACCAGAGAGAGAGGAGAGGATGAACCAGCAAGACTGGACCTTGTATTCACCTTGAGTAGTTCTGACATCGAGGATATCATGTATGAAAGGCCCCTGGGAGCTAGTGATCATGTGGTTCTGTGCTTCGACTACATAGTTAAGCTCCAAGTGGAGAGAGCAGCAGGAATAGGGTGGGAAAAACCAAACTACAAAAGGGGGAACTACTCAGGCTTGAGGAACTTCTTTCAAGACATTCAGTGGGAGAGGGAACTGACAGGAAAACCAGTACAAGAAATGATGGACTACGTGGCAACAAAATGCAAGGAGGCAGAGGAGAGGTTTGTTCCCAAGGGAAACTGAAATAATGGGAAGAACAGAATGAGTCCTTGGTTCACCCAAAGGTGTAGGGAGGCAAAAACTAGGTGTACTAGAGAATGGAAAAGGTACAGAAGACAGAGAACTCAGGAAAATAAAGAGATTAGCCGAAGAGCCAGAAACGAATATGCACAGATAAGAAGGGAGGCTCAGCGGCAATACGAAAATGACATAGCATCGAAACTCAAGACTGACCCGAAGCTGTTGTACAGCCACATCAGGAGGAAAACAACAGTCAAGGACCAGGTAATCAGACTGAGGAAGGGTAATGGGGAATTCACAAGAAACGACCGGGAGGTATGTCAGGAGCTCAACACAAGATTTAAAGAAGTATTTACAGTGGAAACCAGTAGGAGTCCAGGAAATCAGAGCAGGGGGGTGCACCAGCAAGTGCTGGATGAGGTACATATAACCAAGGAGGAGGTGAAGAAGCTGCTATGCGAACTTGACACCTCAAAGGCGGTGGGACCAGACAACACCTCTCCGTGAGTCCTTAAACAGGGAGCAGAGACATTGTGTGTACCATTAACGAAGATCTTCAACACATCATTTGAAACTGGGCAACTCCCTGAGGTATGGAAAATGGCAAATGTAGTCCCAATTTTTAAAAAGGGAGACAGACATGAGGCACTAAACTACAGACCTGTATCACTAACGTGTATAGTATGCAAGGTCATGGAGAAGATCATCAGGAGGAGAGTGGTGGAGCATCTGGAAAGAAACAAGTGTATAATTGACAACCAGCATGGTTTCAGGGAGGGAAAATCCTGTGTCACAAACCTATTAGAGTTTTATGACAAGGTGACAGAAGTAAGACAAGAGAGAGAGGGGTGGATCGACAGCATTTTTTTGGACTGCAAGAAGGCCTTCTACACAGTTCCTCACAAGAGGTTACTGCAAAAGCTAGAGGATCAGGCACACATAACAGGAAAGGCACTTCAATGGATAAGAGAATACCTTACAGGGAGGCAACAACGAGTCATGGTACGTGATGAGGTGTCAAAGTGGGCGCCTGTGACAAGCGGGGTTCCACAGGGGTCAGTCCTAGGACCTGTGCTGTTCTTGGTATACGTGAATGACATAACGGAAGGGATGGACTCAGAAGTGTCCTTGTTTGCGGACGATGTGAAGTTAATGAGAAGAATCAAATCGGATGAGGATCAGGCAGGACTACAAAGAGACCTGGACAGGCTACAAGCCTGGTCCAGCAACTGGCTCTTTGAGTTTAACCCCGCCAAATGCAAAGTCATGAAGATTGGGGAAGGGCAAAGAAGACCGCAGACACAATATAGTTTAGATGACCAAAGTTTGCAAACCTCACTTAAGGAAAAAGATCTGGGGGTGAGTATAACACCGAGCATATCTCCTGAGGCGCACATCAATCAGATAACTGCTGCAGCATACGGGCGCCTGGCAAACCAACGGATAGCGTTCCGATACCTCAGTAAGGAGTCGTTCAAGACTCTATATACCATTTACGTCAGGCCCATACTGGAGTATGCAGCACCA
>NC_091303.1:4750502-4758002 GCF_038502225.1 Cherax quadricarinatus
ATTGCGTTACCTGCTTTTCTGTCCTCGTGTATTGCATCCAGAGAGCTTGTAGCAGCGATTCTCCCTGAACATCTTAGGGACAAGATTGGAGCCCAGGACCAAAAATTCATTGACGGAGCAATGATCTGGGATAATCTAACGGGCTCAGAAACCAGACCTGCTCCCCCCAACAACTACAAACAATCGCACTGGGATGGTCCAATAGTGGAAAATATAGCCTCAACGATGCTTCAGAGTGTGTCAGGGAAGGATAGAGCCCGCCTGCTGGCAGTGAGAGCCCCTCATGCTGGGGACTTTCTGTTGGCTGTTCCCAACTCCAGCCTTGGCACACGCCTCGACCCACAGACCATCCGCATCGGTGTTGCCCTTCGACTTGCCGCCCCTATTCTCGCCGAACACAGGTGTATTTGTGGCAGTGAAGCAGCAGACCGATTCGGGTACCATGGTCTTGTGTGCCGTAAATCCGAGGGAAAGATTGCAAGACATGAGGAGGTTAATAACATTATCAAGAGGAGCCTCACAACAGCTGGATGCCCAGCAGTAAGGGAGCCACCGCAACTATGCAGATCTGACGGCAGCCAGAAGCGTCCAGATGGTATCAACCTTCAAGCCTGGACAGATGGGAAGCAGGTGGTGTGGGACTATACATGTGCATCTACCTTGGCTGATACCTATCTCCAATACACCAGGGAGGAAGGAGGGGCAGCTGCCAGCTTTAGGGAGTCCCAAAAGTCTAGAAAATATGGAGAACTTGCCCATCATTTTATGTTTGTTCCCATAGGCTCAGAGACCCTTGGCTCATGGGGAAAGAGTGCATCTAATTTCCTTAAGGAGCTGGGAAAAAGACTCATCAGGGTAACTAGGGATCCCAGGGCAGCTAGTTTTCTGTTCCAGCGGCTCAGTGCGGCTGTTTAAAGGGGTAATGCATGCTGCATTTTGGGCACACACCCCAGCTCTGAGGAGCTGGATGAGATTTTCGCCACACGTAACAACATGTACCGTATATGCCACCTTTATATCAACAATGTATCTCTTAAATCTTCTGTACCATATTATGTAATATAATATATATATATATATATATATATATATATATATATATATATATATATATATATATATATATATATATATATATATATATATATATATATATATATAGGGCAGGGAGGAATAACATCTTGTAGGAGTGAGGAAGAGCCAGTTGTGAGTGTGGGGGAAGTTCGTGAGGCACTAGGTAAAATGAAGGGGGGTAAGGCAGCCGGAATTGATGGGATAAAGATAGAAATGTTAAAAGCAGGTGGGGATATAGTTTTGGAGTGGTTGGTGCAATTATTTAATAAATGTATGGAAGAGGGTAAGGTACCTAGGGATTGGCAGAGAGCATGCATAGTTCCTTTGTATAAAGGCAAAGGGGACAAAAGAGAGTGCAAAAATTATAGGGGGATAAGTCTGTTGAGTATACCTGGTAAAGTGTATGGTAGAGTTATTATTGAAAGAATTAAAAGACTGAGAATAGCATAGCAGATGAACAAGGAGGCTTTAGGAAAGGTAGGGGGTGTGTGGACCAGGTGTTTACAGTGAAACATATAAGTGAACAGTATTTAGATAATGCTAAAGAGGTCTTTGTGGCATTTATGGATTTGGAAAAGGCGTATGACAGGGTGGATAGGGGGGCAATGTGGCAGATGTTGCAGGTGTATGGTGTAGGAGGTAGGTTACTGAAAGCAGTGAAGAGTTTTTGCGAGGATAGTGAGGCTCAAGTTAGAGTACATAGGAAAGAGGGAAATTATTTCCCAGTAAAAGTAGGCCTTAGACAGGGATGTGTGATGTCCCCGTGGTTGTTTAATATATTTATAAATGGGGTTGTAAGAGAAGTAAATGCGAGGGTCTTGGCAAGAGGCGTGGAGTTAAAAGATAATGAATCACACATAAAGTGGGAGTTGTCACAGTTGCTCTTTGCTGATGACACTGTGCTCTTGGGAGATTCTGAAGAGAAGTTGCAGAGATTGGTGGACGAATTTGGTAGGGTGTGCAAAAGAAGAAAATTAAAAGTGAATACAGGAAAGAGTAAGGTTATGAGGATAACAGAAATATTAGGTGATGAAAGATTGGATGTCAGATTGGAGGGAGACAGTATGGAGGAGGTGAATGTATTCAGATATTTGGGAGTGGACGTGTCAGCGGATGGGTCTATGAAGGATGAGGTGAATCATAGAATTGATGAGGGGAAAAGGGTGAGTGGTGCACTTAGGAGTCTGTGGAGACAAAGAACTTTGTCCTTGGAGGCAAAGAGGGGAATGTATGAGAGTATAGTTTTACCAACACTCTTGTATGGGTGTGAAGCATGGGTGATGAATGTTGCAGCGAGGAGAAGGCTGGAGGCAGTGGAGATGTCATGTCTGAGGGCAATGTGTGGTGTGAATATAATGCAGAGAATTCGCAGTTTGGAAGTTAGGAGGAGGTGCGGGATTACCAAAACTGTTGTCCAGAGGGCTGAGGAAGGGTTGTTGAGGTGGTACGGACATGTAGAGAGAATGGAGCGAAACAGAATGACTTCAGGAGTGTATCAGTCAGTAGTGGAAGGAAGGCGGGGTAGGGGTCGGCCTAGGAAAGGTTGGAGGGAGGGGGTAAAGGAGGTTTTGTGTGCGAGGGGCTTGGACTTCCAGCAGGCGTGCGTGAGCGTGTTTGATAGGAGTGAATGGAGACGAATGGTTTTTAATACTTGACGTGCTGTTGGAGTGTGAGCAAAGTAACATTTATGAAGGGGTTAAGGGAAACCGGCAGGCCGGACTTGAGTCCTGGAGATGGAAAGTACAGTGCCTGCACTCTGAAGGAGGGGTGTTAATGTTGCAGTTTAAAAACTGTAGTGTAAAGCACCCTTCTGGCAAGACAGTGATGGAGTGAATGATGGTGAAAGTTTTTCTTTTTCGGGCCACCCTGCCTTGGTGGGAATCGGCCAGTGAGATAATATAAAAATAAATAAATGTAGTGTATGCATATATATATATATATATATATATATATATATACATACGCTGCAATAAGATCACAGCGGACCTACTGCAGTGTTCCTCTTTTCTTATGAGTCCGGTATTGTCGCGCGTCAGGTGTTTCTTTGTTGTGGGGGTTGACTGTGAGGTGTAGTCTAAGCCCTTTAATTGCCTTCCTCTGATGTATTACTTTCATAGTTCCTTGACAATGTGAGTAGTCACGAAAGCGCTTGGAATTTCACTATTCTTTCACAGTGGTTGTTTTGCATATATATATATATATATATATATATATATATATATATATATATATATATGTATATATATATATATATATATGTATATATATCTATATATATATATATATATATTTATATATATATATATATATATATACATATATATATATATATATATACATATATACACATATATATATATATATATATATATATATATATATATATATATATATATATATATATATATATATATATATATATATATATATATATATATATATATATATATATATATATAATATATATATATATATATGTATATATATATATATATATATATATATATATATATATATATATGTATATATATATATATATATATATATATATATATATATATATATATATATATATATATATATATATATATATATATATATTTATATATATGCAATAAGATCACAGTAAACAGGTGATTTCAGAATATGCAAAACAACCACTCTGAAAGAATACAGAAAATCCAAGCGCTTTCGTGACTACTCACATTATCAAGGAACTATGTTCCTTGATAATGTGAGTAGTCACGAAAGCGCTTGGAATTTCTCTATTCTTTCAGAGTGGTTGTTTTGCATATATATATATATATATATATATATATATATATATATATATATATATATATATATATATATATATATATATATATATATATATATATATATATATATATATATATATATATATATATATATATATATATGTAATTTTCGAGTAAAATAGCTGGTCAACATAAAAATAATCTATATAAAATAATTTGTCAGATTTAAAAATGCCGAAGATACACAAACAAAACTAACCATGTTACAAATAACTTCATCAAGCTTCCCTCACTCTCTCTTCATCTGCCCTTCATCCAGATTCCAGTAAAGAATTCATTCCAGGCGAAGGGACGCTGAGGGCTGAAATCCAAAGATAAAGGTGGAGAGGAGAGCGTTGCAGAAAAAGTAGTGGGCCGGTGCAGGTGTTTGTGAAGCAGGACCAGGAGGTGGAGGCAGACGAAGCCTCCAAGAATTTGTTGAAGGTGTTAGTGAGAGGGCGGACGAGTGGGTGAGTGAGACGGTGAGTGAGTGTGCAGGTCAGTGTGGGAAAGGTGAGTGAGTTGGTGAGTGTGTTGCAGCAGACATAGCTCCTGGCCCCGCCTCTTCACTGATCGCTACTAGGCCCTTTCTCTCTCTGTTCCATGAGCTTTATCATACCTCGTCTTGAAACTATGTATGGTTTTTGCCTCCACTACATCACTTGCCAGACTATTCCACTTCCTGACAACTCTATGACTAAATAAATACTTCCTGACATCCCTTTATCTCATCTGAGTGTTCAACTTCCAAGTGTGTGTCTGTGTATGTTTTTGTGATTTGGTTGTTCAGAAAACCTGGTGCTGAATATCAGGAAAAACACGTATTATTTGTTAGTAATATTGAAAGCTAGTTTGAAATACATGATAATCATGACTGCATGATATTCCTTGTAATGGAGTAAGCAGGTTTAAATTATAAAGTTATATTTTTCACTTACAATGACATCAGTATCCTTGCTGGGGTTATGGGCACACTTATATAATTCGCTATGTGGACTTACCCTAAAATAAGCCAATAAAGTCAAGCAAAGTGGCTTATTTTCATTACATTAAGGAAGAAAAAAGACAGCAGAATTTTTTTGGGTCATTGCGTTTAAAAAGAATATTCCTGCATGCTCGCCAGGCTGTCTTGTACTCAATCTTTTTAAACCAACTAATAAATATAAGAGAGAAATAGAAACTACTACCGGTTAAATGCTATATTTTTCACACTTCGGAATGACGGGAAATGAACATTGCTGATTACAATGTATCTCAAAACCAGTGAGTCCAGCGTGGGTATTCCTGCGGCTTCATGGACAGCTACAGTAGTCACTGGCTACCCCACCTTAATGCTCCTTTAGACTCACAGTGCTGATACTCCCCTGACATAAGTCTGGAACCACTGAATAGGTAATCTACTGACAAAGACCCATGGCAAATGATTCTCTTTGACGAACAAACCAACACGTGTCCAGTTATGTAGGTCAGTGGTTCAGAGAACAGACAAGTTGATAAATTAAACACATGTGCAACACTTGGTTATCATAAATGAGAAAACGTTTAGCCACTCAGTGGCTAAACCGTTATCTTCACTATATTTATCATAGTCACCAATATCAAATAATAACCATTATCCTCATCATAATCCTCATCAAAATTTTCACCATTCAAATCTTTCTCATCATCGTGGTCGTCAGCATTACAACTATCAGAGTCATTATCAACATCGTCATCACAATCATTATCATATAGAAAATAAAGAAGACCAAGTAGCGAAATATGTCCCATAATCAGTGACCTTCAGACAATCTGTTAGCACAACAACATATGGTGCACAACTGCAACACCGTCTAAGAAAAACTCTGGTTAAAAACGAAGTGAAAACAATAACAAGAGCGTTTGCAGAGACCTTCAGAAAGAATTAACCAAGTTAGCATTGGCCGAGAAATGAATATGTAAATTACACAACTTTGCAGCGCAATCAAGCAAGTTTTAGTTGTTCCTTAGTTACTGTCTTGAGGCTGGGCCCACACTTCTGGCAGTGCAGCCTGCAGCGTTATCTCTCTCTCTCTCTCTCTTTCTCTCTCTCTCTCTGTCTCACACTCCTTTAACATTCCATCTCCTCTACCTTGCCCCTCTTCTCAATTTCTCATCTCCATCCCTGTTACTCATCCGTTCTTCCTTTCCCCTCTCACTTCTATTTTTTTTTTAATTCTTTTCCCTTTCTCCTTTGCCCCTCTTTTCCTCTACCCTTGCCTTCTCTTTCTTCCTCTCTCCCATTCCCTTCCCATTCTCTCTTATCTTCTTACCTTCGCTTTCCATCTTCTGTGAATCCTCTCCCCTCTTCTCTGTTTTTTCATTTACTTTATTTTATCACACATCATCTCGTCTCTTTATTTCGTTTCCACCTGTCTTATATTATAATCTATAATCTTTCCCTTTTCTCTATTATCTGTACTTGTTACCAGTACTGAAGGTGCTATTCTCTTATACACCGACCTAAGGATACGCTTCCTCGTCATTTTCCTGGTCAACAAGGTTGTTGCTATCACGAGTCTGCAATTCTACAGAGCCGGATACAGATAAAGATGTTGGTTAGCATCGACAAGTATGTAAGACACATGTAAGGTAACTAGGATATGAATAAAAGGGTACCTTCCACCCTTAATGAATCCAATGCAGAGAATAGAAAATACAGTGTGCGTATAGTGGGAAATGTCAAGTGTTACTATTGCTGAAGGGCTAGTCTTGGTGATGGCTTGCGTTCTCCTGGGGAAGAATGCATTTGTCAAGTATTTCCGAGATTATAACATTGCTTGAGTTTTGAGCGATGGTGCTGGTATTATCAATGTTCCGAACGGTATCCTCGACGTAGGTCTGATTCTTATACAAGCCTGGCATTTTCTAAATTCAATTGATGGATGTGGGGTTGCAGTGTATGGTGCAGACGTTATCAAGTCGTCCCTTTGACAACGGTAATTATGTTCACTGATTGTTTGTTTGAGGCTCCTCCTTCCGAGGTTTCCTAAAGTACACTTATTCCTACAGTACTCTATTCCTTGATATCTAGATTATTTGTCCTGTTAGTTCTCTTGCAAACTGCTTCTCAAAGCAGTTCTGGACTACTACAAAGTCATTTGTCTCGATATTTCCAGTCATAGAATTCTGGTCAGTTTGACTCGAAAATCCCCGAGACTGAAACCTTAATAGTATCGTCCCAAGGATGTTTCCCATGTTGACTCTCTAGGTTCGTGGGTCGGAATTGATCGTCTAACATAGGTTTTGTATTTCCTTCAGCAAATTGCATCAAACAGATTTAGTTAACCTTCTTTTATAACAGTTCAAGTTTTCTCTGACATAAATTCCGATTCCACCCCGTTCCCTGTCGTGTCTGTCAGTGTGGAATAATTTAAATCCTTTTGTGTGGCATTAGGCCCGCCTGTCTCCATTTTCAAATTAAAACATGTTACGGTTACTGCAATAATATCGAGGTTTCCTGTGCTTGCAATAAAACTTCATTTATTTTGTTGTAAGTCCTTCGACTATGTGTATAATGTATGCTGAGAACATTTTTCTTCTGTATCCTTATCCTTGTCCATCTATTTTCGCTATTGTCGACATTCCCCATTCTTTCATCAATGTTCCA
>NC_091303.1:4765502-4783002 GCF_038502225.1 Cherax quadricarinatus
TACCCAGTTAAATCATGTTACATTGTGCCAACCTCTCCTGTGCAATAATGTTCCAAGAATTAAATTTAAAATCCTCTTCCTTTCATTCGAACATCGAGAAAACGGAGAAATTTTATATTTCATTCATGTGCTTCAGCACAGCCTTGGAAAGGCTGAGATTTCTAGACCTTGATTCTAGTGAAGGGCTCTTCGTTCAGGGAAGTGGAGCTTGACTCCCTTTTCTCAGAAAACATCTGAGTAGCTCGCCCTTACTAGTTTAAGTTATTATAATTACTGTTGTTTTTATTATCAGTGATAATCTCCATTCAGAAGAGAAACAGAATTGTAAGAGAAATAAAATTCTTAAAGCCTAAAATAACCAAGTAAATGTTATTATTCATTTATTCGTTTAGGTAAAGCGTTAAATATGAATAACTTTAGTAAAACAGTTATGAATTATACGACATGTCGAGGTTCAGGAGCAAGGAAATACTAATTTATTTAAATGAATTATAATCATTAAATTCGTTATATAATACTAAGAGGTGGTGAGAATTTATGCAAAATTAATTGAGCGCTTACCGGTCTAAATTATTAAAATAAAAACCAACCTTGTAACTAGTAGGTGTTATTACTTTAACTGCATGTAGAGTACAGCACAAGTACAGTCTTAGCTTCGTTGTTTAATCAAGGCGTTTTCGCCAACAGATCTGCCGTTCACTGGATGTTTTGTGTTTCCCACACCATTCTTCGTAAACTCCAGGGATTGTTGCTCGTGAAGATCCCAGGAGATCAGCAGTTACTCCGATACTCAAACAATCATGTCTGACTCCAGATATCGTTCCACGGTCAAAGTTAATTAGGTCACATTTCTTCCCGGTACAGATGTCAGGTCTGAACAAGAGGTGTACTTCGTGATCGTGTCTGCATGCTTTTAGGCATTGAGGTAGCTAATTAGATATTAGCCTTAATGTGCAGGTGTATTGGTGTGCTCCTAATAAAGTTGCCACTGAGTGTACATACCGTGTATATCGGCTCCTAACATCATTGAGTGGAGGAAATGTGTGCTGGTATGCTGCTCATCGCCTTCCCTGAGTCGCCTCACTCGTTAAGGTGAGCTCGTTGAAGTAGAATTTTCCAGTCACTTCATGATTCGCTCACCTTCCCTCTCCAAGGGAAACAGTTAAATAAAGTTATGCAGATTCTTAGATATGTTAAGGAAATTAGGTTATTTTACATGACGTGAACTTCAGAAGTTAGGCGAGGTTGTTGGGTTAGTTTAGTTGTAAAATGAAAAAAAAAAATGGAACTGAAAAAAATACATAACCCGAGTTAGCTTTTTTTTTCATGTGGGCGAACCTGTAGGTGATCCAAAACTTTCCAGCATAGGAAGGTGTCTGGAGGAAGGCGGCTGAGACACTAACTAGCAATTTTAACATCAGCCTGTGTAGAGTTTGACTTGTTTTCCTGCTCTGGCAAACTGCAACAGATATTATATTCTGAAAAATTTCTTTCGCTGAAAAAACAGAGAACCTTCATAATATTTCATATATTAACAGACAGATCTTTATCCACAATATATATATATATATATATATATATATATATATATATATATATATATATATATATATATATATATATATACATATATATACAGTGGAACCTCAAAAATCGAACTGCTCCCAACACAACCAAAAATTCATTGATGCAGCAATGATCTGGGATAATCTAACGGGCTCTGAAACCAGACCTGCTCCCCCCAACAACTACAAACAATCGCACTGGGATGGTCCAATAGTGGAAAATATTGCCTCAACAATGCTTCAGAGGGTGTCAGGGAAGGATAGAGCCCGCCTCCTGGCAGTGAGAGCCCCTCATGCTGGGGACTTTCTGTTGGCTGTTCCCATCTCCAGCCTTGGCACACGCCTCGACCCACAGACCATCCGCATCGGTATTGCCCTTCGACTTGCCGCCCCTATTCTCGCCGAACACAGGTGTATTTGTGGCAGTGAAGCAGCAGACCGATTCGGGTACCATGGTCTTGTGCGCCGTAAATCCGAGGGAAAGATTGCAAGACATGAGGAGGTTAATAACATTATCAAGAGGAGCCTCACAACAGCTGGATGCCCAGCAGTAAGGGAGCCACCCCAACTATGCAGATCTGATGGCAGCCAGAATCGCCCAGATGGTATCACCCTTCAAGCCTGGACAGATGGGAAGCAGGTAGTGTGGGACTATACATGTGCATCTACCTTGGCTGATACCTATCTCCAATACACCAGGGAGGAATGAGGTGCAGCTGCCAGATTCAGGGAGTCCCAAAAGTCTAGAAAATATGGAGAACTTCCCACCATTATATGTTTGTTCCCATAGGCTCAGAGACCCTTGGCTCATAGGGAAAGAGTGCATCTAAATTCCTTAAGGAGCTGGGAAAAAGACTCATCAGGGTAACTAGGGATCCCAGGGCAGCTAGTTTTCTGTTCCAGCGGCTCAGTACGGATGAGATTTTCGCCTTATAATCGGTGATACACACGTAACAACATGTACCGTATATGCCACCTTTATGTCAACAATGTGTCTCTTAAATCTTCTGTACCATATTATGTAATTAAATATTCCTATTGGTAAAAAAAAATATATTAAAAGATGGGGTGGTAGGGGAAGTGGAATATTCAAATGGCTTCAGGAAGAAATCCAAATATTCTTCCTTGAAGCCTTTTTATCCACTTCTTCGAGGTTATGGGTCCCACAATTTACACCAGAGGTGGACCCCATCACATATATATATGTATATATATATATATATATATATATATGTAATTATATATATATATATATATATATATATATATATATATATATATATATATTGTGGATAAAGATCTGTCTGTTAATATATGAAATATTTTCGCTTAGTATTCTATATATTTGCAACCCCTGTTTTCTATTTAAAATTAAGTCCTTTCTAAAATTTTCTCTTATACGAAGATATATTTTTTTCATTAATGTTAATGTAAAAATTTTTAATTTTGCTCCAAAAGAATCTTAGAAAACTTACCTAACCTTATTATAACAAGAACAATATATTTTAGCCTAACCCAACTAAATATATTTTAGATTTGTATAAAATAATTTAATACTAAATAAAGACAGTGAAATATATTTTTTTCGTTAGGTTCAGAATGATTTTGGCGAAATTATTGCATACACAAATTTTCGCTTGTCCTATTTGGCAAGATGAGCGTTGCTATTTAAGCCAAGATGGCAAGTTCTGCCTATTCGGCACGGCATATATATATATATATATATATATATTTATATATATATATATATATATATATATATATATATATATATATATATATGTATATATATATATATATATATATATATATATATATATATATATATATATATATATATATATATATATATATATATATATATATTACATAGGATTACTTTTCATAAACTGGTGTTTGTGCTGATACCTTCCAGCTTTCAGCATAGATTCCGTGTTTATTATATTATTATTATTATTATTATTATTATTATTATTATTATTATTATTATTATTATTATTGTTATTATTATTATTATTATTATAATCAAGGAAAAGCGCTAAACCCGTAGGATTATGCAGTGTTACGTGTTTATAACTTTTATAATAAGAGATGCAGATGCTTGCCTCATTACGCAGAACAACAAGGTGTGGTTGGGGGAATTAGAGGTAGCAGGTGTGGTAATCCAGCCATAGTGGAGTGTGCACGTGTGTGTGTGTGTGTGTGTGTGTGTGTGTGTGTGTGTGTGTGTGTGTGTGTGTGTGTGTGTGTGTGTGTGTGTGTGAGTGTGTGTGTGTGTGTGTGTGTGTGTGTGTGTGTGTGTGAGTGTGTGTGTGTGTGTGTGTGTGTGTGTGTGTGTGTGTGTGTGTGTGTCTGTGTGTGTGTGTGTTTGTGTGTGTGTGTGTGTGTGTGAGTGTGTGTGTGTGTGTGTGTGTGTGTGTGTGTGTGTGTGTGTGTGTGTGTATGTGTGTGTGTGTGTGTGTGTGTGTTTGTGTGTGTACAAATTTAGTTACAGCTGTAATAACTATCATAACTGGCGTCTGTTGGCTACTGGAGCTACAGTGGTAATGATCTGTAAACAGGCAAACTAGTGTTGGGTACTTTCTCTCCTCTCTTCATCCTGTACATCTAGATTTCTCTCTCTCTCTCTCTCTCTCTCTCTCTCTCTCTCTCTCTCTCTCTCTCTCTCTCTCTCTCTCTATCTATCTATCTATCTATCTATCTATCTTTCTCTTTCTTTTTTTAGACAAGGTTAAGGATCCCTAGCTTTATTGACAAGCTATTTACAGGTTAAGGATTCCTAACTTTATTGGCAAGCTAAGAGCTGTTACCTACATCAGCTCATTTGAAAGCATTTTTATTGTTATGAGACATACAAGTAGGGAACAGGATGAAGTTCGAGCCATCTGTGGGCCAGCATTTTCATTTGATCAACTGACTTTATCTCGTTGACATCATTATGCTGTACGAATGTGTTCCATACTTGAGTCATCCTGGGTATATATGATCTCAGATGGAGTGATATTCTGGAGAAGGGTACAGCCAGAGTGAAGTTGCTGCTTTCTGCCCGTCTTGTCGCATAAAAGTTTTTTTTTCACGCTGTCCTCGAAGTGGATCTAAGTGTGGTACTTTGACAATATTGGCCTTGTACATAACAGTAAAGCCACCCACATTCCTCCTGTGTTGAAGGCTCTGCTGAAAGGACAGATCTATCCAGGATGTTTCCTGGCGAGTGATGAGACGTTTTGCTCTGTTCTCCACTCTGTCAAGCAGGCGCAGATGAGAGGGAAGGGGGGGGGGGAGGCAAACCAAGAAAGTGGAGCATACTCAAGGTGTGAGCGTACTTGTGCCTCGTACAGAATCTTGCAACCCCTACTGTCAAGCAGATGCGAGATACGGCGAAGTGCTGTAAGCTACCTGGCTGCCTTGTTTGCTAGTTTTACAACATGGTTCTTCATGGTTAGTTTGGAGTCAAATTTCACCCCAAGGATATCAACTTCTACCCCAGGTGCCAACATCCTCCCATTCATCCTTAATACTTCACGAGCATTACCATCATGGTGCCTAGAGATGATCATCATTTGCGTTTTCTCAGGTGCAAATGTTACTTGCCATCTATTTCCGCAAGCTGATATAGCTCTTAGTTGGTGATTGATGTAGTTTAGAACAGCTGACGTTTCTTCTCTTGGATAAGTGAATGTCAGTGTACAGTCATCTGCATATGCATGTGATTCTGGCATGAGATGAAGGTCGTTGAAGTAGACATTACATAGCGATGGTCCCAGTACGCTTCCTTGTGGAACACTTGCCCCAATAGTATGTCTTGCTGATTCCGTTCCATTGAGAACTACACTTAGAGATCTACCATGAAGGTAATCACTGAGGAGACATAGCGTAGAGCCAGTGCTTGAAGTTTTGCTAAGAGGCCCTGGTGCCACACCCGGTCGAAAGCGCCAGCAATGTCCAGTGCTACCACACAGTTGACTTTGGATTCATCCAGTGACTGGTGCCAGTTAGTGGAGAGGTTTAACAACAGATCAGCAGCAGAGTAACCTTTCCTGAAGCCATATTGACGATCACAAAGTAGTGAGTGGTAGTCTAAAAACTCTGTCATTTGTCTTGTTTTTTTACTCTCTCTCTCTGATGGTTGTTTTGCGTCTTTTATCTCTTGTCCACGATTACTATTATATATATATATATATATATATATATATATATATATATATATATATATATATATATATATTATATATATATATATATATATATATATAATATATATATATATATATATATATATATATATATATATATATATATATATATATATATATATACACATATATATACATATATATACACATATATACATATATATACATATATATACACATATATATATATATATATATGTAGACAGCCTGTACTGTCTGCACAGACAGCCCATGCTGTCTGCCAGCTTAGTTCATATTTCGCGCCACTCAGGTGCTGCCATCTATAGGCCTTGCCACTTCAGTATGCCCAGACTTGCCTCGCTCTCACTCTCACAGCGGCCTGGCATCCAGACACAAATACTCCCAGCTCTCTCTCGTGGGCATGGCCCTGCCCGGGCCATGGGCACAAACACACAAGCCTGTGTAACCCACCACTACTTGTCAATAAACTAAGAAGCCTCCGAAGAAGACGTATATCATTCACAACCCGCTACCGCAGTACCAAACAAACCCATTATAATGGTGACAGCGGTGCTTGCAGCAGTTGTGTTTGCCTGGAGAGAAGGAGGAAGAGGTATGAAGTCACCTTCACTTCATCACCCTACACAAGAAGCATCCGTCTCTCAACGAGTTATCCTGATGTCGTGTCTGCACGTTTGAGCATCCAGACACAGGTACAAGCAGGATCCAGCCGAAATTTATCGAAATTCTCCGAGAAATGTGAGTGGCGTCACAGTGACCCCACGCTACAGCGTCCCAGTGACCCCACGCTGTTTCTCAAGTCACGTGTTCAGCGTCACTTGTATGTTGCTGTTGTTGTTCAGCTCAGCACAGCTGTTTCAGCAAGCCAGAGGTGAGTTTTGTGGTGATTTCTGCGTCCAGTGTGAGTTCTCTATGTATTTGTGGGTGGGGGAGGAGAGGAGAGGAAGTGGCTGTTCCTCACCTTGCCCGCTCGCCCTACCCACGCTCACCAGCCTACCATACACCACTCACCACTGCCCACTCCCTCTGCTGTGTTTTCTGCTGTTTTTCGTATGAATTCATTGCCAGTGCTGTGTATCCGAGTGCCCGAGGCCACTCGAAGCTACGTGGATTATGACGTCACGTGGGTGTGGCCGATGTCACGTAGACCTACAAAGCCACGTGAGTTACCAGATGTCCCAGGCCTCATGCTGTGGTCTGCTGCCCGCATCACATCGACGCCACCCACGATGCTGCCCGACTTCATGACGTCACGATGTCTGCTGACGTCACCTCACGATGTCTGCTGACGTCACGATGTCTGCCTGACGTCACCTCGAGATGTCTGCTGACGTCACCCACGATGCTGCCCGACTTCATGACGTCACGATGTCTGCCTGACGTCACCTCGAGATGTCTGTTGACGTCACTGCTGCTGACGTCACCTTGCGACATCACGCCTGACATCACATGATGTCACATCGAGTGTTCTAGTAATTATTTCAGTATTGTCGAGAAGATTGAGAGAAAATATATGTCGTGTGTTAATTCCTCTTAGTGTTCTCACATTTTAGTATATGTCTTAGTGTCAGTTTTGTGCACAGAAAAGCATCATTTGCTAGTTAAGCCATGTTGTACCGTATGTACAGCGGTGTGTTTTTAAAGTTTCGTGTGTCCAGTGAGGTCTGGCCCAGCCAGACCCTTGAGTAGCACCACTGTGTTAAGTCACCCGCCTGACCAGTGTGTTTGACAGCTGATTACTCAGCCCTGAGGGTATGAGCCCCCTTGTACAGAAAGCTTTTATGCTCGTCGCTCGTGATGTTCTGTAGAATCGTACCTGCTACGATTCCCATCGAGATTTGTTTCACTTCACCTCCAGACCGTCAGAGTGCAGTTATATGTAGAGAAACAAGTCTGGGGATGCTTAGACTAACCTCTGCTATAACTCCAGCTGTCGAGAGATGATACTCGTCAAGCCGCAGCCAGCCCTGTCGGCAGGCGCTGTGTCAGCCTCGTGTCACAAGCTTCAGAGAGCAGCCTGCACAAAGATGATGTCACTTTGACTGCTAGCTCGCTCACTGCAGTCTGGTGTATGATGTTACGACTCCCAGATGTTTCGCCCAGTCGTCTCTGCCACGACTCGCTCCACAACTCGCTCCACGCTCGCCGGCAGTGACAGCCCAGCGACAGTACCAGTCGAGAAGTGTCCTGAGTCGCTTGCCAGAAGTCCTGCCCAGTTGCCGAGTTTTGTCGACGCCTCACTCGAGGGCACCAGCATGTCGTGCCCCAGGTTGAGTGAAAACCTGCAGCGACTCCTACGATGTCTGCTTCACCGTTCCAGAGGAGACCGTACCCTGTTACGTCACAGCTCAGCCGCAGCGATGTCTCCCGTGTTGCAGTATCTGTCCAGACGCAGGAAGGCGTGCAGTGATGCCCTTCGACGCTCATTGCCTTTGACCACGATGTTTAGCACACCCCACATGTTTTTTTCTTCCCTCCCTGTAGGAAGTTTTTTTTCCATGTCCATATGTATATATATGTTTTTATTATGTGTTCTGTGCCCTGTTCCTACGAGAGAGAGACCGAGTTTCTTTTACTACAAGTATTGTCGCGTCGGGACGACGCGCGGTAGGTGGCCGAGCGTATGTAGACAGCCTGTACTGTCTGCACAGACAGCCCATGCTGTCTGCCAGCTTAGTTCATATTTCGCGCCACTCAGGTGCTGCCATCTATAGGCCTTGCCACTTCAGTATGCCCAGACTTGCCTCGCTCTCACTCTCACAGCGGCCTGGCATCCAGACACAAGTACTCCCAGCTCTCTCTCGTGGGCATGGCCCTGCCCGGGCCATGGGCACAAACACACAAGCCTGTGTAACCCACCACTACTTGTCAATAAACTAAGAAGCCTCCGAAGAAGACGTATCATTAACACCGCTACAGTCTTACCAAATAACCCCCCTTTATATATATATATATATATATATATTTATATACGTATGTAGTGGAAGGAAGGCGAGGTAGGGGTCGGCCTATGAAAGGTTGGAGGGAGGGGGTAAAGGTGGTTTTGTGTGCGAGGGGCTTGGACTTCCAGCGGGCATGCGTGAGCGTGTTTGATAGGAGTGAATGGAGACAAATGGTTTTTAATACTTGACGTGCTGTTGGAGTGTGAGCAAAGTAACATTTATGAAGGGATTCAGACAAACCGGCAGGCCGGACTTGAGTCCTGGAGATGGGAAGTACAGTGCCTGCACTCTGAAGGAGGGGTGATAATGTTGCCGTTTAAAAACTGTAGTGTAAAGCACCCTTCTGGCAAGACAGTGATGGAGTGAATGATGGTAAAAGTTTTTATTTTTCGGGCCACCCTGCCTTGGTGGGAATCGGCCAGTGTGATAATAATAAAAAATAATAATATATAATATATGTGTGTGTGTGTGTGTGTGTGTGTGTGTGTGTGTGTGTGTGTGTGTGTGTGTGTATGTGTGTATGTTCAGTAATCACTGACAAACGATTAGTTCAAGCCCCAATCTTTCTTTGACTTTTTTCTAGTTGGTTAAAAATTTGACTCTTTGGGCAGTCACGATTGGTAAAGGGATCTTGATTTAAGAAACTAGAACCTCCCTCCTCATGCTAACATAACACTAACCATCCCTTACCCTATGCGCTGCATGACTCTTACGTATGTAGCGCTTCCCATTGAATTTAGCATTAATGTTATTTATTAGAGACAGTTTTCAACAAACCAAAGAGGAAATGGCTGATTATTTTATGGTTAGCGATGAGGGAACATGAAGGCTTGAGAGTGCTGGTACTCTCTCCATCAACTGGACGTAGGCGTATTTAGCATCAATTAAACGCAGGCACACTTTACTTCACATGTCTATTTAGCACTAAAGAGATAAATTATCTACCAGATAATGAGAATGCAGTCCATGATGCAGCTTAATGATTTCACTATTAATGATAAAATATCCGAAATCATGAAACAACATTTACATTTATTGATCTAATATATAAATTGCCTATTTTATGAAGAAAGTGTTGTCAGTGAAATGAATGAGAAGAGAGAGAATAACTCACACACACAAAATCACAAACACATACACAGATACACAAAGAAAGGTTAAGTGTCTATCGACGAAAGTCTTTGACAAATGGTAAAACACACACACACACACAGACACACACACACACACACACACACACACACATACATACACACACACACACACACACACACACACACACACACACACACACACACACACACACACACACACATTCTCCGTGGTACTAAGCAAAAGGATGTGTTTTCTCCTTGCACTCTCCCCACCAACTACATCTCAGGAAATCCTTTCCTTTGACATCTCCAATACTGCCAAGATGAAATTCTCGGTGGCCGCCGCAGGTCGCATTTTCTCCTCGTCTCGTGATGGCCGCCTCCACCTGATGAACGTCACCTTCACGTAATCAACAGACGTAAATAAAATAAAATGTAGCTAAAATAATAATGCAGAAAACAATTTTCCAGTGTTTTATTAAACCCTTGTCGGATGAGACCAACATTTTTGATGATATTTGTATATTTAGTTTCCTTTGTACCTCATATGTCTATATATATATATATATATATATATATATATATATATATATATATATATATATATATATATATATATATATATATATATATATATATATACATATATATATATATATATATATATATATATATATATATATATATATATATATATATATATATATATATATATATATATATATATATATATATATATATGATAACGAGGCAACGAGACGGTAATTAGGGTTCTTTGCTCTGGTATTTTCATAATGTATTGGAATATCAAGCTGAATACAGTATGTTGCTGCGTGTGAAAAAGGGCGGCAGTAAGTCTTCATGTAATAGGTCAAATATACGCAGACTCAAGAAGCCTTGTATTCAAAATGACATTTTGCTCGGTAAGTGGTTCATTAGGTTGACAAAACCATCACTAATCGAAACATGTCTGTGTTCTACACAATATCATATTCATGGTAATGAATATGATATTGTGTATATGGACTTCAGTAAGGCTTTTGACAGGGTCCCACATCAGAGACTATTGAGGAAAATTAAAGCACATGGAATAGGAGGAGAAATTTTTTCCTGGATAGAGGCATGGTTGACAAATAGGCAGCAGAGAGTTTGCATAAATGGGGAGAAATCAGAGTGGGGAAGCGTCACGAGCGGTGTTCCACAGGGGTCAGTGTTGGGCCCCCTGCTGTTCACAATCTACATAAACGACATAGATGAGGGCATAAAGAGCGACATCGGCAAGTTTGCCGATGACACCAAAATAGGCCGTCGAATTCATTCTGACGAGGACATTCGAGCACTCCAGGAAGATTTGAATAGACTGATGCAGTGGTCGGAGAAGTGGCAGATGCAGTTTAATATAGACAAATGCAAAGTTCTAAATGTTGGACAGGACAATTACCATGCCACATATAAACTAAATAATGTAGATCTTAATATTACGGATTGCGAAAAAGATTTAGGAGTTCTGGTTAGCAGTAATCTGAAACCAAGACAACAGTGCATAAGTGTTCGCAATAAAGCTAATAGAATCCTTGGCTTCATATCAAGAAGCATAAATAATAGGAGTCCTCAGGTTGTTCTTCAACTCTATACATCCTTGGTTAGGCCTCATTTAGATTATGCTGCACAGTTTTGGTCACCGTATTACAGAATGGATATAAATTCTCTGGAAAATGTACAAAGGAGGATGACAAAGTTGATCCCATGTATCAGAAACCTTCCCTATGAGGATAGACTAAGGGCCCTGAAACTGCACTCTCTAGAAAGACGTAGAATTAGGGGGGATATGATTGAGGTGTATAAATGGAAGACAGGAATAAATAAAGGGGATGTAAATAGTGTGCTGAAAATATCTAGCCTAGACAGGACTCGCAGCAATGGTTTTAAGTTGGAAAAATTCAGATTCAGGAAGGATATAGGAAAGTACTGGTTTGGTAATAGAGTTGTGGATGAGTGGAACAAACTCCCAAATACCGTTATAGAGGCCAGAACGTTGTGTAGCTTTAAAAATAGGTTGGATAAATACATGAGTAGATGTGGGTGGGTGTGAGTTAGACCTGATAGCTTGTGCTACCAGGTCGGTTGCCGTGTTCCTCCCTTAAGTCAATGTGACCTGACCTGACTAGGTTGGGTGCATTGGCTTAAGCCGGTAGGAGACTTGGACCTGCCTTGCATGGGCCAGTAGGCCTTCTGCAGTGTTCCTTCGTTCTTATGTTCTTATGTTCTACATTTTGCTTCCCTTAGTCACCTCTGTAGTTAAGGGCTCTTAAACATTTATGGACTTTTAAACATGAAGAACATAAATTTTTCCTTAAGAGCAACTTCTCAACCGCCCATTCTTCCTCCTCAGCCTTCTCCCAACACCCTACGTATTCCCTCTTCTGTATCCACACTGACAAGGCGGCGCCAGACAGGGATGGGAGGGACGGGGGAAGGGGGGATCGTAAGGAGGTGTCAGCCAGGGAAACGCCAGAGGATGTCAGACTGGGTGGAGTCCTGGGCCTGCCCAATTTAGGTAACCCGTGGCGGCGATGGTGTTTAAATCGTTGTTATTTTTGTGAACCACTCAGGATGGGAAGAGTGTATTGTATGAGTGCCAGAAGGGAGAGAAAAAGAGCTGAGTGGAAAACTGAAGAGCTAGGGGGAAAAAAGTGAGAGGTAAAGAGAAGAGCTAATATAAAAGGGCAAGATAAGAGCTAACATAAAAGGGCAAGATAAGAGCTGAGAGAGAAGATGAAAGGCTGAGAGGGAAGATGAAGGACTGAGAGGAAAGGTAAAGGACTGAGAGGGAAAGTGAAGGACTAAGAGGGAAGACGAAGGACTGAGAAGGAAGATGAAGACTAAGAGGGAAGATGAAGGACTGAGAGGGAAGATGAAGGACTGAGAGGGAAAGTGAAGGACTAAGAGGGAATATTGAAGGACTAACGAGGAGAAAAATTATTATTATTATTATCACACTGGCCGATTCCCACCAAGGCAGGGTGGCCCGAAAAAGAAAAACTTTCACCATCATTCACTCCATCACTGTCTTGCCAGAAGGGTGCTTTACACTACAGTTTTTAAACTGCAACATTAACACCCCTCCTTCAGAGTGCAGGCACTGTACTTCCCATCTCCAGGACTCAAGTCCGGCCTGCCGGTTTCCCTGAATCCCTTCATAAATGTTACTTTGCTCACACTCCAACAGCACGTCAAGTATTAAAAACCATTTGTCTCCATTCACTCCTATCAAACACGCTCACACATGCCTGCTGGAAGTCCAAGCCCCTCGCACACAAAACCTCCTTTACCCCCTCCCTCCAACCCTTCCTAGGCCGACCCCTACCCCGCCTTCCTTCCACTACAGACTGATACACTCTTGAAGTCATTCTGTTTCGCTCCATTCTCTCTACATGTCCGAACCACCTCAACCTAGACACCGAACCTAGACAAAGTACTGGATGTATCTGACTCATGGTCAATGGACTTCAACCTCAGCAAGTGGAAAAAAATATGAAAACTGGGGAAGAAGGGAAAATACCAAATGTGAAACATAGACTAAAGAGAACAGATGCTGCAAAACTTTGACGAGAACACCATAAGGGTAAGCATAACACCAAGCATATCACTGGAGGTAAATATGAGTCCATTATCCATGGCAGCTTACGCACACCTTCCATTTGAGAACAGTATTCAGGTACCTTACCTGGAATATACCTGGAGAAGGTTTCGGGGATCAACACCCCCTCGGCCCAGACCTCGTGGTGGATCAGAGCCTGATCAACCAGGCTGTTACTGTTGGCCGCACGCAAACCGAAGTACGAACCACAGCTCAGCTGCAGGAATAGTTCCGTAGCTAAGAAGATCAACGGAAAAGAGTAATAGAACTAAACCTAATAAAGCTGAAACAGAAGATAACCGTGGGAAAAGGAAGACAAAGAAAATCGTTTTGAAGGATACCTTAGCATAGAAGATATAGATGGAAGTTTAAAATTCAAAAAGGAATCTGGGTTGCCAGCAATTGCGCCGTCAGTCTGAGAGCAGTTAGAAAGCGGAACGATCTAAATGAGTATGTGCTCTAAACCGATTTCGCACACGGTTTTAAGAGTCTGTATGAAAGGGCCCATGAGGCAGGGAAGAGAGTGTGACCGTTCGTGAGCAGTTGAGAGAAGAGGCTGAGAGGCGAGACTCAACCCCCTGCAGCTGTTGCTTTGTAAAAGCACGCACAGCCTCTCACATGAGAGCTGACACTCAAACACATGCGCGTTTAAAAGAATGCAATAAAAAAAATTGGCTCTTACGAGCGCAAAAAGCCTTTTTTAATACAATAATGTATGGTAACATATCAAAAAGTATAATTTTTAAGTCATCAGCATTTTCCACACATGATAAGTATGGGATGTATAATAAAGTTATCAGACAAGTTAAATCTCCCAAAGAAAAAAGAAAATGGAGGAAAAGAATCAAAAGAAAAGGAGTGAGAGAGAGAGACACACACACAAAATATCCACTTTACGTAGTCAGATATCAGCTAACAGTGAGCTTTGAGACGCAAATTCTTGCAGCACTGGTGTGTTCGCTGCTGATGTTAGTTCGTCATGTAAACCGCAAGAGCATCAAGATGCTCAAAGGACGGGAGCGAAAGAGAATCTCCCATCGTTAGCATTTGTGGCTGAATCACATTATACGATATCTGCAGGGCATTTCAGCGTGTGCAAAGGCGAATTTAATGTCAAATGAGGTGGCTTTCACTTTCATCTTGTATTTCCTGGATTATGAGTTGTAAGCGATTGCTCTTGCTCTCTCTCTCTCTCTCTCTCTCTCTCTCTCTCTCTCTCTCTCTCGACACAACTAGCATCTTTCATCCCGTTTTCTCTTGCCATCCTGCCTCCCCTTCTTTCCCTCTAAATCCCTTAGCCTAGGCTAGAGGGGAGGGGAAATGACATGTAGTCCCCCACTAGAATATCAATGAAAGTGAGTACATATATTAAGACTAAATCCCCTTTGGACGTTACCTTCGGTATTTTTTATTTATTTTTTTCTCTGCTTGGTGAGTGTTTTTAAGCAGCGTTTTTGAAACTGTTGCGTTTGGTTGTTAGAATATTATTTTAATTTAATGGACTTAACGTTATAGAATTATTTTTTTATATACTTTTTTTTTAGATGTTAGGGAATGTCTTTCTACATTTATGTTCTTAGTCTTCTGTTCCCAAGTTATTTTTTGCTCATATTTAATAAATCTGAGGCTACAGACTAAGATTTATTAGGCAAAGTTGATGTCATAAATCACTGGTAAAGAAAATTTTTTTCTGTATCTTTCAATTATAGGCTAAGAGCTGTTAAACTACCTCCCCAGTATGCGACCCACAACGGTCGATTAACACCCAGTTACCTATTTATCGCTAAGTAAGCATGGGCAACGTGTAAGGTAACATCTCCACTGGCTCCGTGTACACCACGACTGAACCCGGGTCTTATGGTTGTGTGAGAGGAAGGCGGTGACACTCAGCTGCGGATAACTTGTTTTGTTAAAGCTATGGCTATTTCCTGGATAGAGACTTACGCACTTACAAAGCATCATTTTGCTTTTTTTTGTATTCTGTTGAATTACTGTTGTCCATTATGTGCCTTTCTGTGCTCCGTTACATGATTATGCTCCATTGTATACATTTCTGTCCTCTGTTGCAATACTGTGCTCCGATGCTGGCCTTGCTGTGCTCCTTTACATGACTGCCATCCGTTGCTTGTTTCTGTGTGCTCCGTTGTATGACTATCCTCAGTGTTTACCTCTCCCTGCTTTCTTGCAATATTGCTCCGTTCCCTGCCTCCCTGTGATTGCATGACTGTGCTTCTTTGGTTGCCTCTCTGATCTCCGTTGAATGACTGCTCGATTGCATGCCTTCCTCGCATTGCTTGCATAGTGCGCTATGTAAGATACATCTCGTTTTCTTCCCATCACGGATGTTTTCTCTCTATTTCCTGTACACGATAGTATTCCACACTTTATTTTTCATTTAAATGTGAAAAATTAATTAAAATCAATGAAAATGGGCACTTTATTCGTAAATATTGTTTTTTTTAAACACGATAATATCTTAATTTTAGTGGAAGAACCGAGATAAAGCCAGCAGAAAAGTTAGCTCAGTTTCATGGTATTTTTAGCTTTATCCTGACAAATTACAATATCCACAATTACCAGAACATAAAAAAAAGTGAGAAAAGATAGTCGCTTTCAGCGGACGACTCTCAGCTTGAGCGACTCGGAAGAGAAACCCAAAGACGTTATATTTCATTGAAAGTGCAAACTTTCCTGTTAATACTTCCACATATTTAGAAACTAATTACTCAGCATTATAAAATTTTATGGGATCCCCAAGAGGGACACATACTATTTTATCATCGAGGAGAAAGTTGTTAAAATGACATTAGTAATTCGTCTTCTTCCTCATCTTATTTTCGTCATCCTTTTTTTTTTCTTCTTCTTCTTCTTCGTCTTCTTCTTCTTCTTCTTCTTCTTCTTCTTCTTCTTCTTCTTCTTCTTCTTCTTCTTCTTCTTCTTCTTATTATTATTATTATTATTATTATTATTATTATAATAATAATTATTATTATTATTATTGTTATTATTATTATTATCATTATTATTATTATTATTATTATTATTATTATTATTATTATTATTATTATTATTATTATTATCATTATTATTTTTATCATTTCTTTTGTATGTATGCGTGATCACCTAGTTGTACTCACCTTGTTTTATTCATCTAGTTGTAATCCCCTAATCTTGGCCTTATCTCGTGGAACCTACCATTACTATCCTTATAACACTGGTTCTCCCACTTCGTCGTCTAGGTCAATGCACCTCCTGATCACCTTGAGGCACAAGTATAAAAAAGGAGGATTTATCAGACTACAGTAGTGTCGACGCATTTGTGTGGATATGAGAAATGATCGTTGAATGTTGCAACGAGGAAGAAGAGGAGGAGGCTAGAGGCAGTGGGATTGCCGCATTTGAGATCAATGTATGGCGTGAGTATTATGCAGAGAATCAAGAGTGAAGAGATTGGAAACCTGTTTGGTGATATGAAAAGTATAATTCAGAGAAGTGAAGATGGGTTGCTGGGATGATTTTGTCGTTTAAAAATTATCAACTAAGAATCGTTAACAAAATGGGTACAATAAATATGGGAAGGTTGGAAGGTGTTGGAAGAACCGGAAGAAGAGTATGTTAGCTTGTTAAACTGAAATGAGTGAAGGCAAATTGTTTTAGGAATTTAACACATTGTTGGAGTGCGAGAATGGAATTATTTCAGAAAGAGATTCAAATGTATCAGTTAGGCGGAATGTAGTTTTGAAGGTAAGAAGTACTAGGTATGCTCTCTTAATTAGAGACTGTTAGGAATCTGACGTCTCTCTAGCTGGAGATTGTAGGTAGGCCCAGCCCTAGGGTAGGACAAACTAGCCATGCACTTGTCAGTCCCTGCTGAGGTCAGGTAAAGTAAAGCTGACTTTACCTTACTGTAGAAGCTGGTACGCGTAGGAATACAAAACGATGAAAAAAACACTACGACCAGCACCGGAAAGCTATTCCGCCTTTATATGTGGTTAAACACATCATCTCGTTGCGTCTGAACCATGGGACAAGTAAGTGCCCTATGGCTGATCATTTCATTGTGTTAAAGACCAATATCAGGTGA
>NC_091303.1:4788002-4808002 GCF_038502225.1 Cherax quadricarinatus
CCTTCAACTTCTTTTCTAAGACTGTGGTCTGGGAGGTATATTGGGGTTGGGGAAGTGGGATACCTGGTAAGGAACTATGGGTTGTTGCTGTGGGGGTGGAGTTTGTAATGTAGTGGGTGGGGGCATTGGATGTGGCATGGGTGTTTTGATTTAGAGTGTTTGGTTGCACTGGGGTTGACCTGGTTGGGAGGTTTCTATAGGAAATTGTGAGGGAGGCTGTATTTGATCTTCTTCCTGGGTCTGGGATCTCCTGTCTGTTTTCTCCATCCCCTCCCTTTCCTCCTTTCGCCTTTGTACCATCTCTCTCGGTTTCTGCCTTTCTTCTTGTGTTCTGTCGCGGTCGAGATACACCTTCCTGTATGCCGGCATGTCCCTTAATTGTGCTTTCTCCTGCAGGATCCTGGTCCGAGTCGCTTCTGCCTTGAAGGTCACTTTCACTAGCCGGGTTCTTTTTTTTTACAAACCCCCCTATTCTCCGAAAAATTTCCAGCTGGGTCATGTCGTCTTCTCCTATTGCTTTCATGATGCTTTCAATTGCTTTTTTCCCCTTGTTTTCTTGCTTCATATGTTTCCCCTTCAACTTCCTGGAGCCCATACACAAAGACTGACCTCACCCTTTCATTCTCCCACTGCATATCCCTGTGTATCCCCTTATTTAATTTGGTTTCCTCCACTGCAGCTTTCCTTTCTTCAGTTTCACTGGCTAATGTACTTGGGCTCAGTGGCCTGTCATTTTCCCTTCTTGGCTTTCCTTGGCCTCTGTTGTTGTCTGTTAGGCCCTCAGCATAAAGCTTTGCTCTTTCATTTACTACAGTCTCCTCTGATAGAGCTTCTCCATGCAGTTGTGCCCCTTCTTTCCCTACAGTCCCCTTTTTTTGTGGCTGAGGTAGCAGTCTCTGTTGTCAATCCCAAAATGTTCTTTAGTTCTTTAGGCTGTTTCAGATTTTTCAGTTCCTCTTCTAAACTCTGTATCCTAGCCTCTGCTGCTTTGACATGCACCTCCCACATCCTGCTTTCCATATCTATCCTCTCTTCCATTCTCATGCTAAGTTCTTCTAGTTTCTTTTCCCATTCATGATCCCTTTTTATGAGCTCTGCTGTCCAATCTTCCTTTGCAGCGTCCTCCTCCTGTCGCTTGGTTTTTGTTGTTGCTCTCTGGCAACCCATTTTTGTTTCATCCTGATTGCCTCAGAGTGGGAAACCTATGTAGTTCTGTATGTTAGGTTAGTAGTGTGTATGTCAGAGTGGGGGGGAGAGGTAGTGGAGGAACTGTGGCTATGTGGGAGAGGAGTGGGAAGGGGTGTGGAGGGGAGGGTGAACGGGGGAGGGGAGGGTGAACGAGGGAGGGGAGGGATCAGGGGAAGTAGTGAGATGTCGGTGGTGAGGGGGGGAGTGTATGTGTGAGTCTGGATATGTGTGTGTGAGTGTGTGCATGTGTGTGTGTGTTTGTGTGTGTGTGTGTGTGTGTGTGTGTGTGTGTGTGTGTGTGTGTGTGTGTGTGTGTGTGTGTGTGTGTGTGTGTGTGTGTGTGTGTGTGTGTAATTTTGTGTGGAATTATGTGTGGGTTTATTATGTACTGAAAGGTAGGTGGCTTGTGCATTGTAATCTAGAGTCTCAGTGGTCCTTGGCTGCCCACAACTTCTTGTGACCTGACCCCCAACCTCCTGGGACTTGACTGGCACATGCTTACAGTGTGTGTGTGTGTGTGTGTGTGTGTGTGTGTGTGTGTGTGTGTGTGTGTGTGTGTGTGTGTGTGGATGTGTATGTGTGTGTGTATGTGTGTGTACTCACCTAATTGTACTCACCTAATTGTGGTTGCAGGGGTCGAGACTCAGCTCCTGGCCCCGCCTCTTCACTGATCGCTACTGGATCCTCTCTCTCTCTGCTTCCTGAGCTTTGTCATACCTCTTCTTAAAACTATGTATGGTTCCTGCCTCCACTACTTCACTTGCTAGGCTATTCCACTTGCTGACAACTCTATGACTGAAGAAATACTTCCTAACGTCCCTGTGACTCGTCTGAGTCTTCAGCTTCCAGTTGTGACCCCTTGTCCCTGTGTCCCCTCTCTGGAACATCCTATCTCTGTCCACCTTGTCTATTCCCCGCAGTATCTTGTATGTCGTTATCATGTCTCCCCTGACCCTTCTGTCCTCCAGTGTCGTCAGTCCGATTTCCCTTAACCTTTCCTCGTTGCAAACCTTTGTACTTTCTCTAACTTCTTGACGTGCTTGACCAGGTGTGGGTTCCAGACTGGTGCTGCATACTCCAGTATGGGCCTAACATACACAGTGTACAGTGTCTTGAACGATTCCTTATTAAGGTATCGGAACGCTATTCTCAGGTTTGCCAGGCACCCGTATGCTGCAGCGGTTATTTGGTTGATGTGTGCCTCCGGTGATGTGCTCGGTGTTATGGTCACCCCAAGGTCTTTCTCCCTGAGTGAGGTCTGTAGTCTTTGTCCACCTAGCCTATACTCTGTCTGCGGTCTTCTTTGCCCCTCCCCAATCTTCATGACTTTGCATATGGCTGGATTGAATTCGAGAAGCCAGTTACCGGACCACATGTCCAGCCTCTCCAGGTCTCTTTGCAGTCCTGCCTCATCCTCGTCCGATTTAATTCTTCTCATCAACTTCACGTCATCTGCGAACAGGGACACTTCAGAGTCTATTCCTTCCATCATGTCGTTCACATATATCAAAAATAGCACAGGTCCTAGAACTGACCCCTGTGGGACCCCGCTCGTAACAGGCGCCCACTGTGATACCTCTTCACGTACCATGACTCGTTGCTGCCTCCCTGTCAGGTATTCCCTTATCCATTGCAGTGCCCTTCCTTTTACGTGTGCCTGATCCTCCAGCTTCTGCACTAATCTCTTGTGGGGAACTGTGTCAAAGGCCTTCCTGCAGTCTAGGAAAACGCAATCTACCCAACCCTCTCTCTCGTGTCTTACTTCTGTTACCTTGTCATAAAACTCCAGGAGGTTTGTGATACAAGATTTGCCTTCCATGAACCCATGCTGGTTTTCATTTATAATCTTGTTCCTTTCCAGGTGTTCGACCACTCTCCTCCTGATAATCTTCTCAATGACTTTGCACACGATACATGTCAGAGACACAGGTCTGTAGTTTAGTGCCTCGTTTCTGTTTCCTTTCTTAAATATGGGGACTACATTAGCTGTCTTCCATTTCTCAGGTAGTTGCCCAGTTTCAAGGGATGTGTTGAAGATTGTGGTTAGAGGCACACACAGCATCTCTGCTCCTTCTCTAAGGACCCATGGGGAGATGTTGTCCGGTCCCATCGCCTTTGAGGTGTCAAGGTCACTTAAGAGCTTCTTCACCTCCTCCTCAGTTGTTCGTATGTCATCCAACACTTGTTGGTATATTCCCTCTTGATGTTCCCTTCTGTTCTGTCTTCCCACAGCCCTTCCTGTCTCTACTGTAAAAACTTCCTTAAATCTCCTGTTCAGCTCCTCACATACCTCCTGATCATTTCTTGTGAGTTCTCCACCTTCTGTCCTTAATTTGATCACCTGGTCTTTGACTGTTGTCTTCCTCCTGATGTGGCTATACAACAGTTTCGGGTCAGTCTTGATTCTCGATGCTATGTCATTTTCATACTGTCGCTGGGCCTCCCTCCTTACCTGTGCGTACTCATTCCTGGCTCTGCGACTGATCTCCCTATTTTCGTGTGTTCTCTGCCTTCTGTACTTTTTCCATTCTCTATTGCACTTTGTTTTTGCCTCCTTACACCGTCGGGTGAACCAGGGGCTTGTTCTGGTCTTCCCGTTGTTACTGTTGCCCTTGGGAATGAACCTTTCCACTGCCTCCTTGCATTTTGTTGCTACATATTCCATCATTTCATTTACTGGCTTTCCTGCCAGTTCTCTGTCCCACTGAACCTCCCGCAGGAAGTTCTTCAACCCTATGTAGTCCCCTCTTTTATAGTCAGGTTTTTCCCATTCTACTCCTGTTATTCTCTCCACTTGCAGCTCTACTATGTATTCAAAGCACAGAACCACGTGGTCGCTAGCTCCTAGGGGACTCTCATACTTGATGTCTTCAATGTCTGAGCTGCCCAGGGTGAACACAAGGTCCAATCTTGCTGGTTCATCCTCCCCTCTCACTCTGGTAGTGTCCTTAACATGTTGGTGCATGAGGTTTTCCAGCACCACGTCCAACATCCTGGCTCTCCATGTTTCGGGACCCCCATGTGGCTCCAGGTTTTCCCAGTCAATCTCCCTGTGGTTGAAATCCCCCATAACCAGCAACTTTGCTCTGCTGGAGTGAGCTCTTCTTGCCACCTCAGCAAGTGTGTCCACCATTGCTCTGTTGCTCTCTTCATATTCCTCTCTTGGCCTCCTGCAGTTCTGTGGTGGATTATACATCACTGCAATGTGTGTGTGTATGTATGTGTGTGTGTGTGTGTGTGTGTGTGTGTGTATGTGTGCGTGTGTGTGTACTCACCTAGTTGTACTCACCTAGTTGAGGTTGCGGGGGTCGAGTCCGAGCTCCTGGCCCCGCCTCTTCACTGATCGCTACTAGGTCACTCTCCCTGAGCCGTGAGCTTTATCATACCTCTGCTTAAAGCTATGTATGGATCCTGCCTCCACTACATCGCTTCCCAAACTATTCCACTTACTGACTACTCTGTGGCTGAAGAAATACTTCCTAACATCCCTGTGATTCATCTGTGTCTTCAGCTTCCAACTGTGTGTGTATGTGTGTGTGTGAGTGTGTGTGTGTGTCTGTGTGTGTGTGTGTGTGTGTGTGTGTGTGTGTGTGTGTGTGTGTGTGTTTGTGCATGTGTGTGTATATATATGTGTGTGTGTGTGTGTATGTGTATGTGTGTGTGTGTATGTGTGTGTATGTGTATGTGTGTGTGTGTGTATGTGTGTGTGTGTGTGTGTGTGTGTGTGTGTGTGTGTGTGTGTGTGTGTGTGTGTGTGTGTGTGTGTGTGTGTGTGTGTGTGTGTGTGCGTGTGTGTGTGTGTGTGTGTAATTATGTGTCTGAAAAGTAGGTGGCTTGTGCTTGGAGTGTAATGTGGATTCTCAGTTGTCGCTTGTGTCCACAACCTCTTGTGACCTGACTCCCACCCTCCTGAGACTTACGCTCACCTACTTACAATGTTGCCTATGCTTGACCTGCTTATAGTAAGTTAATCGCCTTGTTCAATGGATTACGAATTGCTATTCCTTATTGAATACTTGAGTGCCTATTCTTTATCGTGCTATGAGAGTTAGACCATTCACATTCAGCTTGGTGGTTAATTGGAACCTGGAACCCCACACCCAAACAACCACTCATAGGTGGATACAGTACTCATAGTGCAGCTGTAGCAGCCTGTAGATTGCAGCTCGATGTGACGTCCTGGCGTAGATCCAGTTCGATGTACGTCCTGGCTAGATCCACCTCAATTTCTTCTCGTTAATAATGTACCCTATTCACTGTATTTCTCTCACTGGTCACACGATTGTTTCACTTTATTACCTTTCTTGGGTGACACTTGACAACGTCGCCTTACCACCCACACTAGCCTGCCCACTCTGCGCCACAACGTTTTTATTTTCTAGATCACTTACAAAATTGTGGCTCTCCCCACACTTATGTGGCTCAGGCAGATTAAAAATCACTTCTAGGATTGTTGACTACCCTGACACACTTAGGAACCCTTGCAGAACACTTGGGTAGCCCTTAAAAACACTTATATTCCCGGAGTGTGTGTGTGTGTGTGTGTGTGTGTGTACTCACCTATTTGTACTCACCTATTTGTGGTTGCAGGGGTCGAGTCCTAGCTCCTGGCCCCGCCTCTTCACCGGTTGCTACTAGGCCCTCTCTCTCCTCGCTCCATGAGCTTTATCAAACCTCGTCTTAAAACTGTGTATGGTTCCTGCCTCCACTACGTCATTTTCTAGGCTATTCCACTGCCTTACAACTCTATGACTGAAGAAATACTTCCTACTATCTCTCTGACTCCTTTGTGTCTTCAACTTCCAATTGTGGCCTCTTGTTTCTGTGTCCCCTCCCTGGAACATCCTGTCCTTGTCCACCTTGTCTATTCCTCGCAGTATTTTATATGTCGTTATCATGTCTCCCCTGACCCTCCTGTCCTCCAGTGTCGTCAGGCCGATTTCCCTTAATCTTTCTTCATAGGACATTCCCCTTAGCTCTGGAACTAACCTTGTTGCAAACCTTTGTACTTTCTCTAGTTTCTTGACGTGCTTTATCAAGTGCGGGTTTCAAACAGGTGCTGCATACTCCAGTATGGGCCTGACATACACGGTGTACAGTGTCTTGAATGATTCCTTACTAAGGTATCGGAATGCTGTTCTCAGGTTTGCCAGGCGCCCATATGCTGCAGCAGTTATCTGATTGATGTGTGCTTCCGGAGACATGCTCGGTGTTATACTCACCCCAAGATCTTTCTCCTTGAGTGAGGTTTGCAGTCTTTGGCCACCTAGCCTATACTCTGTCTGTGGTCTTCTGTGCCCTTCCCCTATCTTCATGACTTTGCATTTGGCAGGATTAAATTCGAGAAGCCATTTGCTGGACCAGGTGTCCAGTCTGTCCAGGTCTCTTTGAAGTCCTGCCTGGTCCTCATCAGATTTAATTCTCCTCATTAACTTCACATCATCTGCAAACAGGGACACTTCTGAGTCTAACCCTTCCGTCATGTCGTTCACATATACCAAAAATAGCACTGGTCCTAGGACCGACCCCTGTGGGACCCCGCTCGTCACAGGTGCCCACTGTGATACATCATTACGTACCATGACTCGTTGTTGCCTCCCTGTCAGGTATTCTCTGATCCATTGCAGTGCCCTTCCTGTTATATACGCCTGATGCTCTAGCTTCTGCACTAATCTCTTGTGAGGAACTGTGTCAAAGGCCTTCTTGCAGTCCAAGAAGATGCAATCAACCCACCCCTCTCTCTCTTGTCTTACTTCCGTTATTTTATCATAAAACTCCAGAAGGTTTGTGACACAGGATTTGCCTTCCGTGAATCCGTGCTGGTTGGTGTGTGTGTGTGTGTGTGTGTGTGTGTGTGTGTGTGTGTGTGTGTGTGTGTGTGTGTGTGTGTGTGTGTGTGTGTGTTTGTGTGTGTGTTTGTGTGTGTGTGTGTGTGTGCGCGCGCGTGTGTGTGTGTGTGTGTGTGTGTGTGTGTGTGTGTGTGTGTGTGTGTATGTGTGTGTGTGTGTGTGTTTGTGTGCAAACAATCGCAGAAAGGCGATCTTAACTATGCAGGACAAGCCATGGGGACGGGTGGAAATCTTTAGCTCAAGTGCTTTCATACTTCTTAGTACGTCATCAGGAGCTGTGCAATGGCGCAAGGGAGCAACCAAAGCAGGGAGAGAGGTCTCGGAGTAGCGTAGGTGTCACTGGCCACGGTTACCCTTAGACTGGGTTAGTGGTCAGTGCCAACCCCACCCTACCATAATCCTCCTATTTCCTATATGGGGTAGGAGGGTTTCTGAAATGTCAGGTATGAAATTATAAGATATAAAAAACCAGCCCTAAGCGTTTTCTAATCGTTTATAACAGGTCACATGGTTTGAAAAAAATATGTTTCTCGTTAGATACTGTAGACATGGATAGCTTTTATTTTGTGTGACCTTTTCAAATAATGAAAAAAAGGAATACAATGTGCTCTTTGTCCGTTTAAATAATTGCATACTTGACATCTCAGAAACCCTCCTACCCCATATGGGGAGCAGGGGGATGATGGTAGGGTGGGGTTGGCACCGACCACTAACCCAGTCTAAGGGTAATCGTGGCCGATGACACCTACGCTACTCTGAGACCTCTTTCCCTGCTTTGGTTGCACCCTTGCAACACACACACACACACACACACACACACACACACACAGGGATAACAGGGATAACAGGGAAGGCACTACAATGGATCAGGGAATACTTGTCAGGAAGACAGCAGCGAGTCATGGTACGTGGCGAGGTGTCAGAGTGGGCACCTGTGACCAGCGGGGTCCCACAGGGGTCAGTCCTAGGACCAGTGCTGTTTCTGGTATTTGTGAACTACATGACGGAAGGAATAGACTCTGAGGTGTCCCTGTTTGCAGATGACGTGAAGTTGATGAGAAGAATTCACTCGATCGAAGACCAGGCAGAACTACAAAGGGATCTGGACAGGCTGCAGACCTGGTCCAGCAACTGGCTCCTGGAGTTCAATCCCACCAAGTGCAAAGTCATGAAGATTGGGGAAGGGCAAAGAAGACCGCAGACGGAGTACAGTCTAGGGGGGCCAGAGACTACAAACCTCACTCAAGGAAAAAGATCTTGGGGTGAGTATAACACCAGGCACATCTCCTGAAGCGCACATCAACCAAATAACTGCTGCAGCATATGGGCGCCTAGCAAACCTCAGAACAGCATTCCGACATCTTAAATAAGGATTCTTTCAGGACCCTGTACACCGTGTACGTTAGGCCCATATTGGAGTATGCGGCACCAGTTTGGAACCCACACCTAGCCAAGCACGTAAAGAAACTAGAGAAAGTGCAAAGGTTTGCAACAAGACTAGTCCCAGAGCTAAGAGGTATGTCCTACGAGGAGAAGTTAAGGGAAATCAACCTGACGACACTGGAGGACAGGAGAGATAGGGGGGACATGATAACGACATACAAAATATTGAGAGGAATTGACAAGGTGGACAAAGACAGGATGTTCCAGAGATTGGACACAGTAACAAGGGGACACAGTTGGAAGTTGAAGACACAGAAGAATCACAGGGATGTTAGGAAGTATTTCTTCAGCCACAGAGTAGTCAGTAAGTGGAATAGTTTGGGAAGCGATGTAGTGGAGGCAGGATCCATACATAGCTTTAAGCAGAGGTATGATAAAGCTCACGGCTCAGGGAGAGTGACCTAGTAGCGATCAGTGAAGAGGCGGGGCCAGGAGCTCGGACTCGACCCCCGCAACCTCAACTAGGTGAGTACAACTAGGTGAGTACACACACACACACACACACATATATATATATATATATATATATATATATATATATATATATATATATATATATATATATATTGTAAATGAATGTTTCATGTCATTTTAAATTAAAATACGTACCCGGTTGCTTATGCTTCTATAGAGAATTTCTTGAGTTAAGGGTTAGGAATAATAAAACATTAAAATTCAGGAATATCGTATATTCCCAGCTTTCATTTATTTTCTTTAGGAAGAAGAAGGGATGTAATGCTGTGAGCCAGCATTTGCCACCATATTTTAGCTTTTGAGAAAATGCTGACCTACGGAAGTATTTGTTTCCCTCGTTATTGTGAGGAAGAGGAAGGAACAATAGAGCTTGGTTTGAGGATGGGTCAGGAAGATATCAATTAAGATGATGTAATGGGTGGAGTAGCGAAACTGCATTGTCCGTTACATGAACTTCCAAAGTGATACAGTTGTAGACGACACCACCAGTGCAATCTGTGTTCCCATTAGTACAATCCCTTCCCTTCCAGTAACGATGTGTTCAGGTGTTTGTTCTCTAGTGGTAACCACTAGAGTAAATGAATATTCACCATTCTTCGTTATTCGTGTTATAAATAATTGTATTTCTATATAATTTTGGTGTATCACTGTTCTCATTATAATTTCAATGTTATCTGATGCACTTATAATATGGAGTGTATGTGGTGGAAAGTGCTACAGGATAATGAATGAAGACTTTGAATGAAGACAGTGAAGTGGAAGCATAGCACCACTCACCATGATCTCTCTCTCTCTCTCTCTCTCTCTCTCTCTCTCTCTCTCTCTCTCTCTCTTTACGCAGGGTTTGACAAGGTTAAGGATCCCTAGCTTTATTGACAAGCTATTTACAGGTTAAGGATTCTTAACTTTATTGGCAAACTAAGAGCTGTTACCTACTCTTTCTCTCTCTCCCTCCCTCTCTCTCTCTCTCTCTCTCTCTCTCTCTCTCTCTCTCTCTCTCTCTCTCTCTCTCTCTCTCTCTCTCTCTCTCTCTCTCATCTGACCATCTACAAGCTAACACACATCTTTCCCTCTCACCCCCTCTTTGGATGCAGCCCCACCAACCACAAGCCAGCACCAGCATTTGCCATCGTTAAAATGATAATGAAAGGGAATAAAACCAGGGCTTTATGTTCTGCTAATCTGATTTGATCAGTGTAATGGAAGGGAAAGCTCGAGCAAACACCCCATCGCTTGCCGACGCCTCATTTACAACTTTGAACTTGTGCACAACCGTCAATTATTCAAGGCAAACGACTTTCAACTTAATTTCCTTCCATCATTCAACTGCTTGGTAACTTAGTCAACAGCTCACTCTTCCTGATGGTCTGTTGCAGAAGCATAATGGACGGTAGCTTTTCTATTTGTTGTAATAATTAATTTTAGGACTGTTTATATCTTCATTTTTGTAAACAAACCATTAAGCAGGGTGTTAATGGGAGAGCGGTATGCTTCCTTTCGGTTATTTCAATTTCCGAGCTTGTCTTCCATCCTCAGTAACCTCATACACATCTTGCAGTAGGACTGTAGAGGATATTGAAAACAAGTGATTCTTATGTGGCACTATATCCCTAGGCTAGAGATGGTGAATAACACGGATAAGTGTGTTAAAAAGGGAGATATGCGGTAATTAAGACATTAAGGAAACGTTTCACCCAAAAGGGGCTTTTATCAATCCACTGGATCAGGTTAATAAGTCTCTAGTTACCACATATATGTCCTCATTCAGATGTGTAAATGTAACAGCCAAGTATGCCAGCTTTTGCGTCTAGCATTTATTGTTTAATTTGTGCGTTAGTTCGAGAGGACGTGCCGATTAAAAAAAAAAAAAAAAAAAAAAAAAAAAAGGTCTTCTCGCAACTCATAAAATCGAGCCAACACTTTTCCACAAGTTGGCCATCGAACTTCGGTATGAAGTTGTGGTGTTTTATGAATTCTTCTCACAACTTCACAGTCTTCCATGACATGCTCCTCGGAGCCCCATCGAATTCCAGCCTAATATTTCCTCTCTAAACTGTGGGATAGTTTTCGAAAATCAACGTCTATTATGGCAACATGCAGAGCTACGTAGATAACTTCACTTCATTTATACTCCAATGACATGCAAATGCTGACAAGGGGGAGTAAAAGGCAGTGGATAATGCCTTCAGTGACTAAAATGCCGGGAGCAAGGGGGTAGTAACTCCTTCTCCCGTCTAAATTACTAAATGCTAAAAGAAGAAAACATTTCAGTTCTACTTTTTTCGGGTCACCCTACATCGGTGGGAGACGGATGTCGTGTTTTATAAAAAAAATATGTCGTGCCGAGTAGGTAAAATTGGTCAATTAGCAATAACTTATTTAAGAATAAGTCCTTTCTAAAATTTTCTCTTACACGTTTAAGGATATATTTTTTCATTTATGTTAAGGTAAAAATTAATAATTTTGTACCAAAAGAACCTTAGAAAACTTACCTAGCCTTATTATAACAAGCGCAATTTAATTTAGCCTAATCCAACTAAATATATTTTAGATATGCTGACAATAATTTAATAATAAACAAACACAATGAAATATATTTTTTTTCGTTAATATCAGAATGATTTTTGCGAAATTATTGCATACACAAATTTTAGCTTGCCTTATTCGGCAAGAAGCGAGTTGCTATTTAAGCCAAAATTGCAAGTTTTACTTATTCGGCACGACATATATATCAGTTTGATAAATTTCAATAAAACGTACGACTCATAAAACGAAATCACTCGGTCACTTACTTTAATACTTAAAGAACATTGAAAGAATGTGAAGATGATGACTTTAAATATGATGATATTGATAGATATAAATAATGAAGATGATAACGATTATTAAAGATTACTAGTTACTATATATTAACGGCAAGAATTAAGCACCCCTTTTTTTTGAAAAGAAGGAAATTGATAAACAGACTGACGAAAAACGACTGATGATAAATAATACGGAATTTGTTGCTGTTGTTTGAGAAGTGAGTGGATGTGATGCAGTCATCTTCCTCCCAAGAAAACGTATTTATGTACAAGAATGAAAATCACTAAAAAAGAAAGAAACAAGTCTTGACATTCTTTAACGTTTGATTTCCGACGTATGGATCATGGAGTGTCTTCTCAATATTTACCCGGTAGGTGTTACATCAACACAACATCCTCCCCGGTTATCCATTCTTTTCTTTCTGTATGTTAAAATTGGTTAATTTTGCTTCATTTATGCTGGCCTTTTCTAAGCTAAAATATGTTATGTAGAGAAGTCGACCAAGAACCATACATCGTAACCACTGGAAGTAAAGTTCTGACGTTTCATTTTCAACGTTCTGCAAATTCGTGTTTTGCTCTAGAACTGTCTGCCAGTAAAAGCAAGCTGAATTGTTCAGAGGGTACTGTAATGATTGTTTCACATAAGGAGAATTAATAACCATGCTGCAGCGGAGGTTAATCTATCTACCAACTTATATTAACCAATGCAAACATGAGGCTTTTTTAAAGTCTAAAATTACGGTCCACATCACACAAAAATAAATCCCCCTGTATCTTCCTTTCTCCTTCCATTTCCTTCATCTTCAGCTTCCCTTCTTCTTTCCCCCTCTCTTTTATCTCCATCCTCTTAAGACCTTTGTTTCTCATTTACTTCCCTTTGCTTTCCATTTTCTTCACCTCCCTTCCTCTTTCACTTCCCCCTGCTGTCCACTGTCTTCACCTCCCTTCCTCTTCTTCTCCCCTCAAGGAAGGTTCCTTGATGTTGGTGAGGGGCTCTTGATTTAGGGAATTGGATCTGTGCTCCAGTTCCCCGAATTAAGCCTGAATGCCTTCCACATCCCCCCCCCCCAGGCGCTGTATAATCCTCCGGGTTTAGCGCTTCCCCCTTGATTATAATAATAATAATCCTCTTCTTCTCTTTTTCATTCCCTCCTTTCCTTCCCCCCATTGCCTTCACTACCACCTTCACCAACGTTCTATTTCCCCTCTTCTTCCTTCTCCGAAAAAGTATTTTGCCAAAGTCTCTGCTCTTGTTAGCGGTTCTTTCCTGAGCGTCGTGGCGAAAATCGAGTCAGGTCGAACTTCAATATTACAGCGAGTGCTTCTGATCTTCCTTGCGAGGGCTCTTGATCCTCCTTGCGAGGGCTCCTGATCCTCTTTTGAAGTCTCCTGATCCTCCTAGTGAGGATTCCTGGTCCACCTTGTAAGGGCTCCTGATCCGTCTCATGAAGGCTCCTGATCCTCCTTGTGAGGGGCTCCTGATCTTCCTTGAGAGTGCTCCTGGTCCTCCTTGTGAGGGTTCCTGATCCTAGATATGAAGACTCCTGATCCTCCTTGTGAGTGCTTCTGATCCTCCTTGTGAGGGCTCCTGATCCTAATTGTGAGTGCTTCTGATCCTCCTTATGAAGGCTCCTGATCCTCCTTGTGAGTGCTCTTGGTCCTCCTTGTGAGTGTTCCTTATCCTCCTCGTGATCCTTCCTGATACTTCTTTTAAATGTGCCTCATCCTCTTTGTGAGTGTACATGATCATCTTTGAGAGCGTTCCTGATCCTCAATGTGAGTACCCTGATCCTCATCCTCAAGTGTATGATCCTTCTTGTGAGTGCTCGTAAGTCTCATGCTAAAGTGTGTGATTCTTCTCTTCCCCACCATCACCTCGCCAGGTCCTTCCTAATCCCACCACTACACTGCCTATCTTCCCCACAGCTTGCTTCTGCAGTGTTTTAAAAATTGAGGTTGGAGAGTTGAAGGAGGAGGTCTTGCTTCTCCAGGAGGAGATTAGGAGGCTGAAGGTCCACCTTAATGGATCTGGGAGAGAGTGTGAGGTGGCTGGAGTTGTGGGGAATGAGGCTTCTAGCAGTGAGGTGCAGTCTGTCTCTCGCTGTGAGGAGGCTGTAGGTGGGGAGGTAGCAACGGCTACCAGCAGTGAGGTGCAGTCCAGCACCTACTACAAGTGGCGAGAGGTTACCAGTAATGGGAGGAGAATCAGAATAAGGAAAGTTAAGAGTGAAGATCTGAAGGCAGGAAATCGCTTCTCTGTTCTTCAGGATGAATGTACTTCAGTGGCCAGTGAAGATAAGGGTATTACTGCCCCTGCTAACAGAGGTAAGCACATTCTTGTGGTTGGTGACTCTCAGGTAAGATATATTGACCGAGCTTTTGTAATAGGAATAAGAAGATGAGAGATAGAGTGTGCTTCCCTGGAGCTGGTGTTGGGGACATAGTTAACAGGCTGGATAATATCATGTCAGGTAATGAGAACAAGCCCATTATCTGTCTCAGTGCTGGTGGAAATGATATTGGGAAGGGTAGGAGAGAAGAGCTGCTAGATAAGTACAGGTCAGCTATAGATTTCATTAAGTCTAAGGGAGGGGTCCCAATCATATGTAGCATATTACCTAGAAGGGGAGTACGAAATGAATGGTTGTCTAGGGCAATTGGTGTACACAAATAACCCGCACATAAAAGAGAGAAGCTTACGACGACGTTTCGGTCCGACTTGGACCATTGACAAAGTCACACTAACAGAAGTGGAGCAGGACGGCTATATATAGGCAGGAAGAGGTGGAGGTAGTAGAAGTAGTAGTAGTAGTAGTAGTAGTACAAGAATTGTATATAATACCGACAGGATGAAATGACACATGCACAACACCCGGGCATCACCACCGTAGACGTTTCGCCATCCAGCCAGCCACTGGATGGCGAAACGTCCACAACAAAGACAACCAGACGCCGCACATGTGTCTTAATTTCATCAGTAGTTATAGTAGAAGAAGAAGAGGTAGTAGTAGTGGTAGTGGTAGAAGTGGGAAATAAGGAAGACGAGCCAGTCAAATACAAAGGAAGGGGAGCACTGCAAGAGAGCTAGAAACCCACAGAGGGAGAGCAAGCGCACCGAGGTGCGTGAAAGGGGAAGTGGTGAAATAAAATAAATGAAGAAGGAACAGAAACACGAGACGGGAGAGAGAAAGACAACCCAGAGGAGAAAAGGAGAGAGGAAAGGGGAAGAGGAAGAAGAAAAAGAAGAAGAAGAAGAAGAAGAAGAAGAAGAAGAAGAAGAAGAAGAAGAAGAAGAAGAAGAAGAAGAAGAAGAAGAAGAAGAAGAAATGAGGATTCAGGTTAAGTCACGGGTGTTCTGAAGTTTGGAGCATTTTACAATGTAGTGGGAGAGGAAGGCATCTACAGAGACGAAGCCAGGGCTAAGGTTCATACAAGGAAAGTTGTGTATTAGAGAGGATTCAACTAAACGGCGACTGTTCGAGTTGGAAGTAGGGAAGACAGTTTTAGCAGAAGACCAGTCAATAGGATGGCTATGATCTCTGACGTGACAGAAAAGAGCATTGTTAGTGTCGGCAAGCCTAACACTATTTTTGTGCTCCCTAAGTCTGTCAGAAAGAGATCGATCAGTTTCTCCGAAGTATTGAAGAGGACAGGAGGAGCAAGAAATAGAGAAGACACCAGGAACATCCCTCTTTCTCCGTGCCCTCCGCATCTGTGATCCTCAGTTCCTTCCAGCAGAAATTTCCACTCTTCATAATTCGTTCTCCCGTCTTGGCTACCCTTCCCATTTCATAGACTCTGCCCTCTCACGTGCTAAACGCAATTTCTTCTCTCCCAAACTCTCTACTCATGGGAACTCTTCTATCCTCTGCCTTCCCTACATTTCCGGTCTTTCTAATCTCAACAATTCTCTCCGTCCCTTAGACATCAAGCTTACCTTCCGCCAGACTAACACTCTTCGCACTAATCTCGTTCATACCTCTCCTCCCTCTACAGATGTTCCTGGTGTCTACTCTATTTCTTGCTCCTCCTGTCCTCTTCAATACTTCGGAGAAACTGGTCGATCTCTTTCTGACAGACTTAGGGAGCACAAAAATAGTGTTAGGCTTGCCGACACTAACAATGCTCTTTTCTGTCACGTCAGAGATCATAGCCATCCTATTGACTGGTCTTCTGCTAAAACTGTCTTCCCTACTTCCAACTCGAACAGTCGATAATAAACTGTGCACGATTAGGGTCACAAGTGACATTGTCCTTAGGCAAATAGATAAATTAAAACCTAACAAATCCCCAGGCCCTGATGAACTGTATGCAAGGGTTCTAAAAGAATGTAAAGAGGAGCTTAGCAAACCTTTGGCTAATCTTTTCAACATATCACTACAAACTGGCATGGTGCCAGATAAGTGGAAAATAGCAAATGTGATACCTATTTTCAAAGCAGGTGACAGGTCCTTAGCTTCGAACTATAGACCAATAAGCCTAACCTCCATAGTGGGAAAATTTATGGAGTCAATAATTGCCGAGGCAGTTTGTAGCCACCTTGAAAAGCATAAATTAACCAACGAATCTCAGCATGGTTTTACAAAGGGGCGTTCCTGCCTTACGAATTTATTAACTTTTTTCACTAAGGTATTTGAGGAGGTAGATCATGGTAATGAATATGATATTGTGTATATGGACTTCAGTAAGGCTTTTGACAGGGTCCCACATCAGAGACTATTGAGGAAAATTAAGGCACATGGAATAGGAGAAATTTTTTCCTGGATAGAGGCATGGTTGACAAATAGGCAGCAGAGAGTTCGCATAAATGGGGAGAAATCAGAGTGGGGAAGCGTCATGGGCGGTGTTCCACAGGGGTCAGTGTTGGGCCCCCTGCTGTTCACAATCTACATAAACGACATAGATGAGGGCATAAAGAGCGACATCAGCAAGTTTGCCGATGACATCAAAATAGGCCGTCGAATTCATTCTGACGAGGACAATAGAGCACTCCAGGAAGATTTGAATAGACTGATGCAGTGGTCGGAGAAGTGGCAGATGCAGTTTAATATAGACAAATGCAAAGTTCTAAATGTTGGACAGGACAATAACCATGCCACATATAAACTAAATAATGTAGATCTTAATATTACGGATTGCGAAAAAGATTTAGGAGTTCTGGTTAGCAGTAATCTGAAACCAAGACAACAGTGCATAAGTGTTCGCAATAAAGCTAATAGAATCCTTGGCTTCATATCAAGAAGCATAAATAATAGGAGTCCTCAGGTTGTTCTTCAACTCTATACATCCTTGGTTAGACCTCATTTAGATTATGCTGCACAGTTTTGGTCACCGTATTACAGAATGGACATAAATGCTCTGGAAAATGTACAAAGGAGGATGACAAAGTTGATCCCATGTATCAGAAACCTTCCCTATGAGGATAGACTAAGGGCCCTGAATCTGCACTCTCTAGAAAGACGTAGAATTAGGGGGGATATGATTGAGGTGTATAAATGGAAGACAGGAATAAATAAAGGGGATGTAAATAGTGTGCTGAAAATATCTAGCCTAGACAGGACTCGCAGCAATGGTTTTAAGTTGGAAAAATTCAGATTCAGGAAGGATATAGGAAAGTACTGGTTTGGTAATAGAGTTGTGGATGAGTGGAACAAACTCCCAAGTACAGTGATAGAGGCCAGAACGTTGTGTAGCTTTAAAAATAGGTTGGATAAATACATGAGTGGATGTGGGTGGGTGTGAGTTGGACCTGATAGCTTGTGCTACCAGGTCGGTTGCCGTGTTCCTCTCTTAAATCAATGTGACCTGACCTGACTGGGTTGGGTGCATTTGCTTAAGCCGGTAGGAGACTTGGACCTGCCTCGCATGGGCCAGTAGGCCTGCTGCAGTGTTCCTTCATTCATATGTTCTTATGTTCTCTCTTTTCATACATTTTTATTTTTTTGCTTCAAGGGGCAACGTGTTAGCGATGTTTATATTATTTGGAATATTATTTCTTTTCATTTCTTCATTAAAATTATTTTAAATAGCGTTATTTGTTAGGATTAAATGTCAAAAACCATCACAGCGTTTATACGGCGAGGTATGCATACAAAATAATGCATAACGAAAGGTTAGTCGTGCAAAAAAATATTTTTCCGGTACACAAAGTTATATAAATTCTGAGACATGATTGTGATGGTATCCGGGACTTTTATTGACATTTTCTGATATATAATTTAGCAAGTGGGTTCTTATATCATTTGTATATTTGGAAATGAATTTAATGTATTTATTAAGCTCGTTAGAACAATGATAATATGTAATTTAATTATCACTAAAATTACAATATTTAAAATTATGTGGAAGATCCCAGAGAAAAGCCAAAGCAATGAGACCTCAAGTCACTGTCGAAGCATATTTGAATTGTTATCATGATCGTATTTTATCATTTATGCATCAGCGATATATGTTTCCCACTGTGTATAACCCAGTGTTGAGGATAAAGTTATTCTTGGATGGTAGTGAAAAAGTGGCATGCAGTATTAACGACCCTCGTGTAAGCGATAGACTTTAAACTCAGTTAACTAACCATCCACATTTGCACATATACTGAGACATTCTCTCTCTCTCTCTCTTGGTGTGCATAATATTACAGAATCACTATAATATTATTTATATGATTACTATTACTATGTGATTATTATTATTAATTATTATTATTAATATATTATTATTATTATTATTATTATTATTAATATATTATTATTATTATTATTATTATTATTATTATTATTATTATTATTATTATTATTATTATTATCATCATCATCATCATCATCATAAATATTAACATATTTACACGTTACTTACATTTTCGACTTTTTACCACAAGCTTATATTTTGCATAGATTATACCCTGGTAAACTTTTGCAATATTTTTACTTCCAACTTTATTCATAAGAACACAAATGTCATTTCTCAGGAGATGACAGGATCTAAGGCAAAGACCCGTAATTTTCATGAATATGTAGAAGACTCTTAACTGGCAAAGGAAGAAGAGGTAACTCTCCAAGCATCAAAGCAAACCTCCCCTCCCCCCTAAAAAAAAATCCCAAAAATATAGTCAGAGTTTTTTGGCCGCTTGGAAACGGAAATCGAGCACTAACATATTTTAAATCATCAAGCCAAGTATTGGTTATCATACTGAAAATGATGAGTTAAGAGGATAATAAATTATATTTTGTTTGTGGAATAGTTTTAGACTCATTGATGCATCCAGAACTGTGTACTACCCAGCATCCCACGTTAAAAGGCTGTTTTTAAAACCACCGTCTTGTGCGTCATACAACTTCATGTCTAAACATCAAATTTCACCATAAAATGAACACAATAATTTGTTTCGATCACAATTAAGTCATTTTCAAAACTTGAAGGCAAGAAAGACAGAAACAGATATATAGAAAATGTGTTACGTGACATGGTTTTTTTTATCAACCCTCACGTGACCAAACTAGTAACACAATGCTCACCAGCAGAGGGGAATTACACCACTCTGTGTAGTGATTTTCATTAAAACAATGTTGTGGTATTTTTTTGTGCGATGAATGGGTCAAGTATGATGAAACCAGAACTAATGTTGATGATATAGTTTATAAGTTTATTGTATAAACCATGTGTGACTCACCTACATATTTTACAATGAAATATTTCTAAACAGGAATCATTTTTAGAGAGAGAGAGAGAGAGAGAGAGAGAGAGAGAGAGAGAGAGAGAGAGGAGTAAGTGGCTTATAAGATCTAAAGTAAATGTTAGGAAAGAAGCATCGAGTTGTATTTCCTGGAACAATAATGTAGCACTCTAGTGTGTAATAATTTGTAGGAGTAATTTGCACTCTACGACTCTCAGAATGGCAGTTTGCTTTCTATTAGTGCTTACAATGTGATTAGCGTTGATCATAGCAACATTAAGTGCGCGTCTGAAGACCAGCAACGGAGAACCTTGACACTTTCTCACCATTGCTGTTATTATTATTAAGACTGCTTTGGTCATTATTGTCGTAATTGATGCTGCTATTATTAGTATTACTGTTGGTATTATTATTATTATTATTATTATTATTATTATTATTATTATTATTATTATTATTATTATTATTATTATTATTATTATTATTATTGTATTATTATTATTATTGTAGTAGTATTATTGTATTATTATTATTATTATTATTGTTAATGCATTATTATTATTATTATTA
>NC_091303.1:4813002-4830502 GCF_038502225.1 Cherax quadricarinatus
AAGCTATCCTAGTAGCTGAGAAGCATCACTCTTTAAACAGTAAACTAAGCTATGTGTCTGGACAATAAACCCTCACGTTTTCCTCTATCTCGATATATTGCTTTATTTTGCAATAGACATAACACAGATATCACATTCTTAAATTCCTCTTCTTCTGTACCTTAAAGAAGGAGAAAGGAAATCCATTTTCCTGAAACAGGAGCCCTTAAACCGGTCTAAAAGCATTACTCTCTTTCATCCCTTTTATTCACCCCATAAAGAGCCAATTCTCGGTAGATATTAAAGAAAAAGGCACAAAACCGTGACTGGAACATTGCACAAATAACCTGGACACAGAGAAAATATTACGACGACGTTTCGGTCCGACTTGGACCATTCACAAAGTCACACTTACACAAAAGAGTGAGGGTTTCTGTACATAAAAGCGAGGCCAGCAGTAACAGCTTGGTTGATCAGGCCCTGATCCACCACGAGGCCTGGTCAAGGACCGGGCGCGGGGTCATTCACCCCCGAAACCCCTTCTAGGTATACTCCAGGAGGGGGATAGAGACGGGACAAAGAGAGGAAGAGAAAGAAGTAGTGGATGTTAGTGGAAGTAGAGATAGTGGTAGTAGAAAGTAGGGAGAGTAAATTTAGTACCACAGGAGATAGAAAAAGGAGAGTAGGGCGAAGGGAGGCAATAGGAGTGATAGCAACAGTGGTAGTGAAGGAGAGGAAGTCCAAGTTCCACTACCACAACTTTTTCTTCCTCTCTTTGTCCCGTCCCTGGTGTCCCCTTCGCCTATTTATATTGGCTAGTAACTCCTTCTATTGTATAGATTACTTAATGTATAAAGAAGAATTTTTTTTTTCTTTCCCGGGGCATCCTGAGTCGGTGGGAGATGGCTCTTGTGTTGATATATATATATATATATATATATATATATATATATATATATAGTAGGTAGTAGGTTGGTAGACAGCAACCACCCAGGGAAGTACTACCGTCCTGCCAGATGACTGTGAAACAAAAACCTGTAACTGTTTTGCATGATGGTAGGATTGCTGGTTTCTTTTTCTGTCTCATAAACACGCTAAGATAACAGGGATATCTTGCTACTCCTACTTACACTTTGGTCACACTTCACAGACACGCACATGCATATATATATATACATACATCTAGGTTTTTTCTCTTTTTTCTAAATAGCTCTTGTTCTTTTTTATTTCTTCTATTGTCCATGGGGAAGTGGAAAAGAAACTTTTCCTCCGTAAGCCATGCGTGTCGTATGAGGCGACTAAGATGCCGGGAGCAATGGGCTAGTAACCCCTTCTCCTGTATACAATTACTAAAAAAGAGAAGAAGAAAAACTTTATAAAACTGGGTTGCTTAAATGTGCGTGGATGTAGTGCGGATGACAAGAAACAGATGATTGCTGATGTTATGAATGAAAAGAAGTTGGATGTCCTGGCCCTAAGCGAAACAAAGCTGAAGGGGGTAGGAGAGTTTCAGTGGGGGGAAATAAATGGGATTAAATCTGGAGTATCTGAGAGAGTTAGAGCAAAGGAAGGGGTAGCAGTAATGTTAAATGATCAGTTATGGAAGGAGAAAAGAGAATATGAATGTGTAAATTCAAGAATTATGTGGATTAAAGTAAAGGTTGGATGCGAGAAGTGGGTCATAATAAGCGTGTATGCACCTGGAGAAGAGAGGAATGCAGAGGAGAGAGAGAGATTTTGGGAGATGTTAAGTGAATGTATAGGAGCCTTTGAACCAAGTGAGAGAGTAATTATGGTAGGGGACTTGAATGCTAAAGTAGGAGAAACTTTTAGAGAGGGTGTGGTAGGTAAGTTTGGGGTGCCAGGTGTAAATGATAATGGGAGCCCTTTGATTGAACTTTGTATAGAAAGGGGTTTAGTTATAGGTAATACATATTTTAAGAAAAAGAGGATAAATAAGTATACACGATATGATGTAGGGCGAAATGACAGTAGTTTGTTGGATTATGTATTGGTAGATAAAAGACTGTTGAGTAGACTTCAGGATGTACATGTTTATAGAGGGGCCACAGATATATCAGATCACTTTCTAGTTGTAGCTATACTGAGAGTAAAAGGTAGATGGGATACAAGGAGAATAGAAGCATCAGGGAAGAGAGAGGTGAAGGTTTATAAACTAAAAGAGGAGGCAGTTAGGGTAAGATATAAACAGCTATTGGAGGATAGATGGGCTAATGAGAGCATAGGCAATGGGGTCGAAGAGGTATGGGGTAGGTTTAAAAATGTAGTGTTAGAGTGTTCAGCAGAAGTTTGTGGTTACAGGAAAGTGGGTGCAGGAGGGAAGAGGAGCGATTGGTGGAATGATGATGTAAAGAGAGTAGTAAGGGAGAAAAAGTTAGCATATGAGAAGTTTTTACAAAGTAGAAGTGATGCAAGGAGGGAAGAGTATATGGAGAAAAAGAGAGAAGTTAAGAGAGTGGTGAAGCAATGTAAAAAGAGAGCAAATGAGAGAGTGGGTGAGATGTTATCAACAAATTTTGTTGAAAATAAGAAAAAGTTTTGGAGTGAGATTAACAAGTTAAGAAAGCCTAGAGAACAAATGGATTTGTCAGTTAAAAATAGGAGAGGAGAGTTATTAAATGGAGAGTTAGAGGTATTGGGAAGATGGAAGGAATATTTTGAGGAATTGTTAAATGTTGATGAAGATAGGGAAGCTGTGATTTCGTGTATAGGGCAAGGAGGAATAACATCTTGTAGGAGTGAGGAAGAGCCAGTTGTGAGTGTGGGGGAAGTTCGTGAGGCAGTAGGTAAAATGAAAGGGGGTAAGGCAGCCGGGATTGATGGGATAAAGATAGAAATGTTAAAAGCAGGTGGGGATATAGTTTTGGAGTGGTTGGTGCAATTATTTAATAAATGTATGGAAGAGGGTAAGGTACCTAGGGATTGGCAGAGAGCATGCATAGTTCCTTTGTATAAAGGCAAAGGGGATAAAAGAGAGTGCAAAAATTATAGGGGGATAAGTCTGTTGAGTGTACCTGGTAAAGTGTATGGTAGAGTTATAATTGAAAGAATTAAGAGTAAGACGGAGAATAGGATAGCAGATGAACAAGGAGGCTTTAGGAAAGGTAGGGGGTGTGTGGACCAGGTGTTTACAGTGAAACATATAAGTGAACAGTATTTAGATAAGGCTAAAGAGGTCTTTGTGGCATTTATGGATTTGGAAAAGGCGTATGACAGGGTGGATAGGGGGGCAATGTGGCAGATGTTGCAAGTGTATGGTGTAGGAGGTAGGTTACTGAAAGCAGTGAAGAGTTTTTACGAGGATAGTGAGGCTCAAGTTAGAGTATGTAGGAAAGAGGGAAATTTTTTCCCAGTAAAAGTAGGCCTTAGACAAGGATGTGTGATGTCACCGTGGTTGTTTAATATATTTATAGATGGGGTTGTAAGAGAAGTAAATGCGAGGGTTTTGGCAAGAGGCGTGGAGTTAAAAGATAAAGAATCACACACAAAGTGGGAGTTGTCACAGCTGCTCTTTGCTGATGACACTGTGCTCTTGGGAGATTCTGAAGAGAAGTTGCAGAGATTGGTGGATGAATTTGGTAGGGTGTGCAAAAGAAGAAAATTAAAGGTGAATACAGGAAAGAGTAAGGTTATGAGGATAACAAAAAGATTAGGTGATGAAAGATTGAATATCAGATTGGAGGGAGAGAGTATGGAGGAGGTGAACGTATTCAGATATTTGGGAGTGGACGTGTCAGCGGATGGGTCTATGAAAGATGAGGTGAATCATAGAATTGATGAGGGAAAAAGAGTGAGTGGTGCACTTAGGAGTCTGTGGAAACAAAGAACTTTGTCCTTGGAGGCAAAGAGGGGAATGTATGAGAGTATAGTTTTACCAACGCTCTTATATGGGTGTGAAGCGTGGGTGATGAATGTTGCAGCGAGGAGAAGGCTGGAGGCAGTGGAGATGTCATGTCTGAGGGCAATGTGTGGTGTGAATATAATGCAGAGAATTCGTAGTTTGGAAGTTAGGAGGAGGTGCGGGATTACCAAAACTGTTGTCCAGAGGGCTGAGGAAGGGTTGTTGAGGTGGTTCGGACATGTAGAGAGAATGGAGCGAAACAGAATGACTTCAAGAGTGTATCAGTCTGTAGTGGAAGGAAGGCGGGGTAGGGGTCGGCCTAGGAAGGGTTGGAGGGAGGGGGTAAAGGAGGTTTTGTGTGCGAGGGGCTTGGACTTCCAGCAGGCATGCGTGAGCGTGTTTGATAGGAGTGAATGGAGACAAATGGTTTTTAATACTTGACGTGCTGTTGGAGTGTGAGCAAAGTAACATTTATGAAGGGATTCAGGGAAACCGGCAGGCCGGACTTGAGTCCTGGAGATGGGAAGTACAGTGCGTGCACTCTGAAGGAGGGGTGTTAATGTTGCAGTTTAAAAACTGTAGTGTAAAGCACCCTTCTGGCAAGACAGTGATGGAGTGAATGATGGTGAAAGTTTTTCTTTTTCGGGCCACCCTGCCTTGGTGGGAATCGGCCGGTGTGATAATAAAAAAAAAAATAATATATATATATATATATATATAAATATATATATATATATATATATATATATATATATATATATATATATATATATATATATATATATATATAAATAAATATATATATATATATATATATATATATATATATATATATATATATATATATATATATATATATATATATATATATATATATATACTATATACTATATATAGAATCAAAGGTAATCTATAAATAGTTGCTTGCTCTACACAGAGCGCCCTTCTACCAAGCTTGGCATCGACAGGACAGTATTTTATTCCCTTGGCACTATTTCAGTCTCGTGTTATTTCTCCGTGAGCGAAATATTTCCCTCATAATTATATATAATCTTAAGTTCTCGGTCTCTTCGGCGAGGTGATATTTGCATCAACGACATGCTAGAGAAAGAGTATGTTTCTCCTGTCATGTAAATGATGCTGGGGAGGGGCTATTTATCTGAGGAATTGATGCTACCATTCTCTTTCTCGGATCAAACATTAATGGTGCCTACCCAAGAGTCGTCACTGCGTACTCTGGGGCCATTACTGCGTACCCAGGAGTCATCAGTGCGTACCCTGAGGCCATCAGCGAGAAAGAGAGCGGTGACTTTGGTCTATATCTGTGTTTGATGAGTTGCTGATGAGTTGGTTGGGAGGAAGTGTCTTCAAGTTTGCAGAGTTGCGTCCTGCCTGTCTCTCTTAAAATGGAATTAACTCCACAATCTGATCATCACTGGTTCTCATTTTTCTGGTACCACGGGAGCCAGCCATTCAGTCAGCTAACTAATCAACCCATCAGTCAGCCGCCAGTAAGTCAGTCAGCCAGCCGGCTAAATAGGTAGAAGGTCCCAACCCCCCAGCTTATTCCCATTGCTCATTTTGCAGTTTCACCCACTTTCTTTCAATTGTTATCCATTTGCAAGCGTTTCTCAAATAGCAGACGATGGTCCCTACTGGGGGTCGTGAGAACCTAAACCTTTAAACACTGGAGAGTCGTCCGGCAAATTTACCCTAGAAAAACTAGACCAACATTCTAGCACTTTAATATCTCATCACCCACTTTCCTAATAATTGCTTCCCTTTTATACACTTCCCACTCACTCACTTCCTTCCTTACCTTCTCCGAATTTTTCTTCCCTCACTTGCCCTCACCGACTTCTTCCTCCCTCACTTCCTCTCACCGACTTCTCCCTTCCCTACTTCTCACCTTCGCTCATTTTCTTTCTTACTCCCTTCATTTTCATCCACTGTTTTTTTCCCCCGCTCGTTCCTAGCTGCTATTTTTGTTCCGTTCCCCTCCGCTCGTGGGAGTGTTTGGCCATGAGAGAGGAGGTGAAAGGGGAATGATGAGAAGGGGTGGTGATGCAGGCAGGTGGCAACCGGTGGAGAGTGCAGGTTTGAGCATGAAGTATGAATAGGAGAAATGGGCAAGAGGGAGAGAGATTTTTTTTTAATTAACATCGTTAGTTGCTGCACCGTATGCAGATATCTCTTTGCCTAACACTTGGTGGTAATATTTAATTTATCAGTAGAAATACGAAAATTTCGCCTGACTCTGATCTACGACCCGCTCAGTGGAGCCTTTGGTCACATGGCCGAGGCCTTCCGCTGGGATACCGACCCACCCCGAGAGAAATAACTTCACCCCATATGAAAACCACAGTTACTGTTCAGCAGCACTGGAGTTTCTGACACATTTGAATTGTGTGTTTTACTGAATACAACTGACATCAAGTGGCTTACATACGGTTAAGTGTGTTTAAACCTTTAGACTTTCAGTTGTGAGATGAACCGTGTCATTACAAATTAGGTGAGAGAGAGGAAGGAAGGAAGGAAGGATGAATGGAAGGAGGGAAAAATAAAAATAAACGAAGAATAATAGATATTTCAATATGCAAACGCATACACACAGACACGCACAAAAGGGTTATACCAACAAGTGTTGGATGAGATACACTCAACTGAGGAGGAGTTGAAGAAGCTACTAAGTAACCTTGATACCTCAAAGGCGGTGGGACCGGACAACAACTCTCTGTGGGTCCTTAGAGAGAGAGAGCAGAGACGCTGTGTGTGCCACTAACCACAATTTCAACACATCCCTTGAAACTCGGCAACTACCAGGTAGGGAAGACGGCAAATGTAGTCCCCATTTTTAAGAAAGGCAGAAACGAGGCACTAAACTACAGGCCAGTGTCTATGACGTGTATAGTATGCAAAGTCATGGAGAAGATTATCAGGAGGAGAGTGGTGGAGCACCTGGAACGGAACAAGATTATAAACGACAACCAGAACGGATTCATAGAGGGCAAATCCTGTGTCAGAAACCTTCTTGAGTTTTATGACAAAGTAACAGAAGTAAGACACGAGAGAGAGAGGGGTGGGTTGTTTGTATTTTCTTGGTCTTCAAAAAGGCCTTCGACACAGTTACTCACAAGAGATTAGTACAGAAGCTAGAAGATCAGGCACGTATAACAGAAAGGGCACTGCATTGGATCAGAGAATACCTGAGAGGGAAGCAACAACGAGTCACGGTACGCGATGAGGTAACACAGTGGGCGCATGTGATGAGCGGGGTCCCACAGGGGTCAGTCCTAGGACCAGTGCTATATTTTGTATATGTGTATGACATGATGGAAGGAATAGACTCAGAAGTGTCCCTGTCCGCAGATGATGTGAAGTTAATGAGGAGAATTAAATCAGATGAGGGTCAGGCAGGACTACAAAGAGACCTGGACAGGCTGGACGCGTGGTCCAGCAACTGGCTTCTCGAATTTAACCCCTCCAAATGCAAAGTCATGAAGACCAGGGAAGGGTAAAGAAGACAGCAGACAGAGTATAGGCTAGGTGGCCAAAGACTGCAAACCTCGCTCAAGGAGAAAGATCTAGGGGTGAGTATAACACCGAACACGTCACCGGAAGCACACATCAACCAGATAACTGCTGCAGCATATGGGCGCCTGGAAACCTGAAAAAAGCGCTCCGAAACCTTAGTAAGGACTCGTTCAAGACACTGTACACCGTGTACGTCAGACCCACACTGGAGTATGCAGCACTAGTTTGGAACCCACACCTGGTCAAGCACGTCAAGAAATTAGAGAAAGTGCAAAGGTTTGAAACAAGGTTAGTTCCAGAACTAAGGGGAATGTCCTACGAGTAAAGGTTAAGGGAAATCGGCCTGACGACACTGGAGGACAGGAAGGTTAGGGGAGACATGACAACGACATACAAAATACTGCGTGGAATAGATAAGGTGGACAGACAGGATGTTCCAGAGAGGGGACACAGAAACAAGAGTTCACAACTGGAAGTTGAAGAGTCAGATGAATCACAGGGATGTTAGGAAGTATTTCTTCAGTTATAGAGTTGTCAGGAAGTAGAATAGTCTAGCAATTGATGTATTGGAGGCAGGAACCATACATAGTTCTAAGACGAGGTACGATAAAGATCATGGAGCAGGGAGAGAGAGGACCCAGTAACGGTCATAGATGAGGCGGGGCCAGGAGCTGAGTCTCGACCCCTGCAACCACAATTATTTGAGTACAATTAGGTGAGTACACACACTCACACACACACACACACACACACACACACACACACACACACACACACACACACACACACACACACACACACACACACACACACACACACGTATATAAAGAGTACAAACAGAAATATCGGAAAACAAATGAATCCCAGTGAGGGAGAGTGAAATCTGCAGTCCTGACACCACTACATTCTAACTTACTCCAAAATATTATAAGGTGGTTAACACGGACCCTGTACGAAAATTTTTGATAAAAAGAACATATACTACACTTTGGTAACTTTAATGTCAGAACATTTCGCCAACCGGTGACTTTATCGATCCAATACGGAGAATAACATTGGAGACGGTGAGAGACATTAAGAAGTAATTTGAAGTGATCTGTCCCTCAATCGTGATGAATCTATTGAAGACGTGAATGAGTAGTTTGAAGGAAGCGATGAATCTCTCCTTTACCGTGAGTTATTATAAAATATTTTCAGAAATACTTAGAAGCGACAAAGCAGCTGAGATCATGCAGGCTACTGTGTGTGTGTGTGTGTGTGTGTGTGTGTGTGTGTGTGTGTGTGTGTGTGTGTGTGTGTGTGTGTGTATATATATATATATATATATATATATATATATATATATATATATATATATATATATATATATACATACATATATATATATATATATATATATATATATATATATATATATATATATATATATATATATATATATATATATATATATATATATATATGCAAAACAACCACTCTGAAATAATAGAGAAATTCCAAGCGCTTTCGTGACTACTCACATTATCAAGGAACTATCATATTCATAGTTCCTTGATAATGTGAGTAGTCACGAAAGCGCTTGGAATTTCTCTATTCTTTCAGAGTGGTTGTTTTGCATATTCTGAAATCACCTGTTTACTGTGATCTTATTGCATATATATATATATATATATATATATATATATATATATATATATATATATATATATATATATATATATATATATATATATATGTATATATATATGCATATATATATATATATATATATATATATATATATATATATATATATATATATATATATATATATATATATATATATATATATATATGGAAGACAAGCCACGGCGGGGGGTGGAAGTCTTTAGCTCAAGTACTTTTACACTTCTCAGTGCGTCATCAGGAGCTATGCAAAGTTGCAAGGCAACAACTGAAGGAGTGAGGGGAAGTTTTCTCTCCCTCACTCAAAGCTTTTGAGGCCGTTGATCAGGATAAAGAATTCGATATTGTTTATTTAGATTTTAGTAAGGTTTTTGTTAGAGTACCACATCAGAGACTGTTGAAGAAAGTGGCTGCTCATGGCAATGGGGAAAAAAATGCTGTCTTGGATCGAGTCATGGCTCACTAATAGGAAGCAGAGAGTGTGCATAAATGGGGTTAAATCTGAGTGGAGATCTGTAACAAGTGGCGTTCCGCACTATATATAAACGACCTTGCCGAGGGAATTACTAGTGACATAAGCAAATTTGCTGATGACACGAAGATAGGTAGGATAATCGATTCAGACGTTGATGTCTCACAACTTCAGGAGGATTTAGACATAGTTCGTGGTCAGAAAAGTCGCAGATGCAGTTCAATGTAGATAAATGTAAAATTCTAAAGCTCGGAAATGTCCATAACCCTAGCACCTAACAGCTTAATAATGTTGAACTTAGCCGTATAGAATGCGAAAAGGATTTGGGGGTTATGGTAAGCAGCAACCTTAAACCAAGACAGCAATGCCTAAGCGTACGTAATAAGGCAAATAGTTTGCTGGGATTTATATCAAGAAGTGTAAGCAACAGAAGTCCAGAGGTCATATTTCAGCTTTATACATCATTAGTAAGGCCTCACCTAGATTATGCAGCTCAGTTTTGGTCTCCATACTACAGAATGGACATAAATTCGTTAGAAAACATTCAGCGTAGAATGACTAAATTAATACATAGCATTAGAAATCTTCCTTATTAAGAAAGATTGAAGACCCTTAAATTACATTCACTTGTTAGACGAAGAATGAGGGGAGACATGATCGAAGTGTGTAAGTGGAAGATGGGTATTAATAAAGGGGATATTAATAAGGTCTTGAGGATATCTCTCCAAGAGAGAACCCGCAGTAATGGATTTAAATTAGACAAGTTTAGATTTAGAAAGGACATAGGAAAGTATTGGTTTGGAAATAGGCTAGTTGATGAGTGGAACAGTCTACCTAGTTGGGTTATTGAGGCTAGGACTTTGGGTAGTTTTAAATTTAGGTTGGATAAATACATGAGTGAGAGGGGTTGGATTTGAGTGGGAAGGTCACAGATGGATGCTGACGCGATGTGATTTCTACCCAGTGCTCTGAATGTCAAAGTGAAGAGATTCAACCAAGCGCGGGTAAACGGCGGGAGTAACTATGACTCTCCCACAACATGTGTGTTCCAACAGTACAAACACTAACACAGCACCTACTCAGTACAATTGACCCTAGTACATACGCGAACACATGCCAGAAACTACAGAACATGATACACCTTGTTACACGTTGTGTGGAGAAAATGCGGGAGGGCTTCGGGGATATTGGTATTAATGTGTTTAATGTTTTACATGTTTTTAATGAGGGGAATGTCTTTGGTGGAGAATGTCTTACAGCTGTACAGAGTATATTAGATGAGATGGCACAAGTTATGTTGACGTATGTGTCTAAGAGCGAAGGCGATGCTGCTCGCATAGGTAATGCCCCACAGTATAACAACAATAGGGGTGGTAGAAGAGCCCAAAGAAGACAACTGTATAGGGACATCCAGAAGCTATACCACAAAGATAGAACTAAGTGTGCGAAGATGGTACTTGATGGAAGATGGCGGAGCTTAGGCGCCCCAGAACAGCAAAATGTAAGTAAAGAACAACTACAGGAGTTTTGGTTGAATTTGTTTGCTAGACCATCTGAAGAAAATATAAGATCGGTGGAGACTCTGGTGGAAGATCAGCTATGGCAATTGCAGTTACCTATTGAAGTGGAAGAGTTTAAAAGAGCAGTAGCCGCGTCCAACGGTAGTTCTGCACCAGGTCCTGATGGATGGATGCTTAAAGATCTAAAAATGTTTCCGGAGCAGTTCTGGGTTGATTTGTTTAACATCTGGTTATACACTGGATACCTGCCTTAGGTATTCAGGAAGGCTAGAACTGTGTTGCTGCCGAAGGTTGATCAACCTGAAAATCCTGGAGAGTATACACCGATAACTATATCAAGCATTATTGTTAGGGTATTCCATAAGATTTTAGCAGCAAGATGCGTTCAGTGGGTTCCTCTCCACATGGCGCAAAGAGCTTTTCTGCCCACAGATGGCCTGGCTCAGAATGTAATGTTGTTGGATGCGGTGATTAGCGAAAGTAAGGATAGATGTAAACCTCTATATACAATATTCTTAGATGTCAAGAAGGCCTATGATTCGGTAAACCACTCGTCGGTGAGAAGAGCACTTCAGATCCATAATGTGCTTCCCTTGGTGATTAATTATATCTTGTCTACGTACTATGATGCGTCAACTGAAGTTATAGGTAAAGAAGGAAAGGTGTGTAGAGGTGTAAAGCAGGGGGACCCTCTGTTTTGTATTCTCTTTAATATAGTAATGAATGAAGCGCTGTTGGCCTTAAATAAACAAGTTGGATGGCCAATGAGTGGTGCTGAGCATAAGGTGTCCGCCTTAGCTTTTACAGATGATGTAGTGTTAGTAGCTGAGTCCGAGCAAGGCCTTAATGCGCAATTGCAGCTGTTCTTAAAATACTTAGAAACGTCAGGTTTAGAGATAAATCCGCAAAAATGTGCCACATTGAAGATCCAAACAGTTCCAAAGGCTAAGAAGTGGTACGTAGATACGACGTATAAAACAGAAATCTATGGAGCTCAAGTTCGATCCTTGCAACCAACAGCTGTGTATAAATATTTAGGAATGCATTTTTCTTCAGCTGGTAGGGGAAAGCCAGATATACAAAAGTTGCGTGAGAAACTTCGAGCGCTAGATGAGGCGCCCCTGAAACCTCAACAGCGGTTATATATACTGAATAGGCACCTGATTCCTGGCATCATACATATTATGGTGCTCGGTGGCGTCTGTCAGAATACCTTGAAGACGTCGGACAAACTAATTAGGCAAAATGTAAGGAAGTGGCTGAAATTTCCTAAAGACACATCACCAGGTGTGTATTATGCTCCAGCAGCTGCCGGGGGTTTGGGATGTATTTGTTTATCAACAAGAGTTCCTATATTGCGAAGAAACAGGTTTGATGCATTTCACAACTCTGAGGATAGCACTATACGGAATTTGGCGTTGCACCCGAACACCCTGAAAGCATTGAGGTTCGTACGCAAGAGTAGAGTGAGGGATGTGGTTGTAACAACTATGAAGCACGAGCTCAATGAATGGACAAAAGCCTTGTTGGGTTCGTTGGATGGGGCAGGACTAAAGGAACATCATTTAGTCCCCCAAGTACATCATTGGATGACGAATGGAACAAGCTTATTGAAGGGGGCCTCTTACGTGGATGCATTAAAAATCAAGCATAATTTAATGCCAACTAAGACTAGACGAGCAAGAGGACGAAGACAGAAAAAGACAACCTGTGATGGTTGCGATCAACGAGAGTCCTTGGGACACCTTCTCCAGGTTTGCCCGCACCTTCATGGACAACGGGTCCGACGACATGATAACATCGTGGATGCTATTTCTTCAGACTGCATGCAGAAGAAGCATGCTGTAGCCAAGGAGCCGCATATTCCAACAGCCCTTGGCAGGCGTAAGCCGGATCTCTTAATTTGTGATGTGGAAAACAAAAAGGCTTACGTGCTCGACGTAAAAATAGCGAGTGATTCTGGCATTTCAACTATGGCAGATCAGTACCGACGGAAGGCTGAGTATTACGACACCGGGCAAATTAGATCCTGAACAGCCCGGTGGGCGACCCAGCAGCTACATTTATATAACGAACTTCGAGACGACGCTGTGGAGCCATCTACAATCAACATACAGCCTATTGACCCACAAGAGGTTGTCCTCGGAGCAGTGATAATTACCTGGAGGGGAGTTATGTCCCCAAAAACGTACAAAATACTCAAAGAACTTCACCTACCAGCCTCGAAGATTGAGTTGTACGTAGTTAAGGCCCTGGAAGGTTCTATCACGCAGTGGAGAATGCATAACCAGTGGGGTGGCCTTAGGGTGCCCTAGATCTGGGTTATATGTGTTACAACATCAACTAAGGACTCCTTAGAAAGGACTATGGAGCGAGAAGAGACCAAGCGGCAAGCCGTCCGGCGGGTTTGTTATTTTATACCTGCAAACAACACGGCGAAAAGGACAAAAAAAAAAAATAGCCAAATGCCTCGTCATCTAATTAGTGACGTGCATGAATGGATTAACGAGATTCCCACTGTCCCTATCTACTATCTAGCAAACCCAAAGGCAGGGAAACGGGCCTGCACCAAACAGCTGGGAAAGAAGACTCTGTTGAGCTTGACTCTAGTCTGATTTTGTAGAGAGACATCAGAAGTGTAGCATAAGTGGGAGGTGGCTCTGCCTCGCGCAGGGCGGCCGTCAATGAAATACCACTACTCAGATCGTTTCTTTACTTACTCGGTGAGACGGAATCGGAGTCTCCCCACGCAAGAGTGCCTCCTCTTTCTAGCCCTAAGCGGCGAAAGGGCGACGGTTGGTTGGCCAGGCAGACCGGTGGACGGACGGACGGTTGGATGACCGCCGCGAGGCGGCTTCCTCCTCCTCCTCTTCCAAGCCCGGGCGTTCGTGCCCGCCGCGATCCGCTCCAAGGGCATTATCAGATGGGGAGTTTGACTGGGACGGTACAACTGTCAAATGATAACGCAGGTGTCCTAAGGCCAGCTCAGCGTGGACAGAAACCTCGCGTAGAGCAAAAGAGCAAATGCTGGCTTGATCTGGATTCTCAGTATGAATACGGACTGCAAAAGCAAGGTCTATCGAACCTTTTGACTTTAAGAGTTTTAAGCAAGAGGTGTCAGAAAAGTTACCACAGAGATAACTGGCTTGTGGCGGCCAAGCGTTCATAGCGACGTCGCTTTTTGATCCTTTGATGTCGGCTCTTCCTATCATTGTGAAGCAGAATTCACCAAGCGTTGGATTGTTCCCCCACCCAGTGACATGTACTTAGCTCTGTGAAGACCTGTTTGTGTGCTCTCTGTGAATCTGAACCAAGATGCCCTCTCTTGAGCAACTTTACCAGCAGCTGAAAGAAGAGCTTAGGGTTGCTAAGCAGGAGATTCGGCGATTAACGGAGGAGAACAAGAGGATTCGAAGTAATCCTCCTGTTGTGAGTCCCCAGGTTAAGAGGGGAGCTTGGTCAGTGGCCGGGCAACATGGAACCAAGCTGAGGATCAAGAAGACTGTTGGAGAGGCAGAAACAACGAGGACCCAGAAGACTGCTGTGGAAACTTCCAACCCATTTTCGGTGCTACCTGACGAATGTGGGTGTTCTACTGGGAATGTCACAACGAGCACCAAGGAAGCATTGGCTGACGTGAGTGAGACATCCCTGGAAACCCCAACGAAAACCATCGAGAACGTCTTGACGAATTCCACAAGTGAAGGTGTAGTGCTACCTAACGAATGTGAGTCGACTACTGGGAACATCACGACGGACGTCGCCAAGGAAGGTAAAAACATTGTTGTTGTTGGGGATAGCCAGATTAGGTACATGGATAGGGCATTCTGCTTGAAGGATAGGAGTAGGAGGCAGAGAGTGTGTTTTCCTGGGGCTGGGATGAAGGATATTGTTAGCCGTCTGGATGACATCATGAGAGGTAATGGGAGCAATCCTATTATCTGTCTCAGTGCTGGAGGCAACGATGTTGGCAGACGTAGGAGTGAGGACCTGATTAGCAGGTATAGGTCAGCAATAGAGATAATTAGGAGGAAGGGTGGGAACCCTGTCATATGTGGTATTTTGCCAAGGAGAGGAGTTGGAAATGAATGGTTGTCCAGAGCAATTGGTGTCAATTGCTGGCTGGACAAATACTGTAAGGAAAATGCGGTAACATTCATTGACAACTGGGACCTCTTCTATGGCAGAAATGACATGTATGCCAGGGATGGGGTTCACTTATCTAGGTGTGGGGTGGGAGCACTGGCCAATGCAGTGGAGGGAGCTGTTAGGTCTTTAAACTAGGAATAGTTAGTGGTATGGGTTTTGGCAGGAAAACAGTGAAGTCGCAGTGTAGTAATATGAGTACTAGGAGAACTAGTAATAGGCAAAATGAGGTGGATATTGGAAAGCCAGTGGCACTAATTGACAAGGACAGTAATAGGTTTAGTGGAATAACAGAAAGGAGCAGGAAAGTTAAAGAGAAAAGAGGGTCTTTATATATATATTGCACAAATAGTCGTAGTGCTAGGAATAAGATGGACGAGTGCAGGTAACATTGATGTATTTGCAATCAGTGAGACGTGGTTTAATTCAAAAAGTCGGGACATGCATGCGGAATGTCACATTCAGGGCTTTAAATTGTTCCAAGTAGATAGAAGTATCGGGAAGGGGGGTGGGGTGGCATTGTATGTCCGAGATCGCTTGAACTGTTGCATAAAAACGGGTATTAAATCTGAAGTAACACATTCAGAGTCTGTTTGGATAGAATTTTCAGAGGGGCATGAAAAAATGATTTTAGGAGTGATTTACCGTCCCCTAAACTTAGGGACCAGGGGAGACTACTATGGGAGGAAATTGTTAAGGCCACAAGGCACGATAGTGTAGTAATTCTAGAAGACTTTAACTTTAGTCATATTGATTGGAATTTCTTGACTGGGAATTTAGAATCATACGACTTCTTAGAAGTAGTTCAGGATCGTTTTTTGAAGCAGTTTGTGACAGAACCTACAAGGGGTAATAACCTGCTTGACTTAGTTCTGGCAAACAATGGGTGCTAGCGACCACAAATCAATTACGTGTAGAATTGAATGAAAGTATGATAGTAGGGATAACTCAGTAACAGTCCCAGATTTTCGCTTAGCAGATTACGATGGGCTTAGAGAACACTTATAATCTGTTGACTGGGGTAACGAAGAGAGGTATCAATATGACAGTTTTCTGAACACTATACATGCTGCTCAAAGAACGTTTATCCCGTATAAAGAAATAAGATCAAATAGAAACGACCCAAAATGGATGAATAATAGGCTCAAATATCTACTAGGCCGGTAACTAGGGCATTAAAAAGGAATTTATAGGCGTATCAAAAGAGGTGAGGGTCATCTTATGAATCAGTATATTGACATTAAGAGGGACATTAAAAAGGGGACAAGAAAAGCTAAAGGGGACTATGAAATTAAAGTTGCTTGGGATTCTAAAACTAACCCAAAATGTTTTTTCTAGGTCAACAGAACAAAAGTTAGAGATAGGATAGGTCCCCTTAGAAATAACTATGTGCATCTTACTGACAAAGAGAATGAAATGTGCTCGATTTTAAATAATTATTTTCTCTCGGTTTTTACACAGGAAGACACTAACAATATTCCAGTAATTAATTTTTATAGTGGGCCAGAAGAAGATAAATTATGTAACATCACAGTCACTAGTGAAATGGTTGTGAAGCAGATAGACAGACTGAAGCAAAATAAGTCACCGGGTCCTGATGAGGTTTTTTCAAGGGTTCTTAAGGAATGCAAAATGGAACTCTGTGAACCATTAACTAATATTTTTAATTTATCTCTTCAAACAGGTGTAGTGTCTGATATGTGGAAGATGGCTAATGTAATTCCTATTTTTAAAACAGGGGACAAGTCGTTACCGTCAAATTACCGCCCAATAAGCCTGACCTCAATTGTAGGCAAATTACTAGAGTCAATTATAGCTGAGATTATAAGAAGCCATCTCGATAAGCATAGCTTGATTAATGATACTCAGCATGGATTCACAAGAGGCCGGTCTTGTCTAACTAATTTATTAACTTTCTTCAGTAAAGCTTTTGAGGCTGTTGACCACGATAAAGAATTTGATATTGTTTACTTAGATTTTAGTAAGGCTTTTGATAGAGTTCCGCACCAAAGACTGTTAAAGAAAGTGGCAGCTCATGGCATTGGGGGAAGGGTGCTCTCGTGGATCGAATCATGGCTCACAGACAGGAAGCAGAGAGTGTCCATAAATGGGGTTAAATCCGAGTGGGGATCAGTAACAAGTGGCGTTCCACAGGGATCAGTCTTGGGCCCATTGTTGTTTATAATATATATCAATGATCTTGATGAAGGAATTACTAGTGATATGAGCAAATTCGCCGATGACACAAAGATAGGTAGGATAATTGATTCAAACGTAGATGTTAGGGAACTTCAGGAGGATTTAGACAAACTCTATTCTTGG
>NC_091303.1:4835502-4840502 GCF_038502225.1 Cherax quadricarinatus
CTCTAATTTCCAGGTGTGGGTTCCAAACTGGTGCTGCATACTCTAGTATGGGCCTGATGTACACAGTGTACAGTGTCTTGAACGATTCCTTACTAAGGTATCGGAACGCTATTCTCAGGTTTGCCAGGTGCTCATATGCTGCAGCAGCTATCTGGTTGATGTGTGCCTCCGGAGACATGCTCGGTGTTATGGTCACCCCAAGCTCTTTCTTCTTGAGTGAGGTTTGCAGTCTTTGGCCACCTATCCTGTACTCTGTCTGCGGTCTTCTTTGCCCTTCTCCGATCTTCATGACTTTGCATTTGGCAGGGTTGAATTCAAGAAGCCAGTTGCTGGACCAGGTGTCCAGCCTGTCCAGGTCTCTTTGAAGTCCTGCCTGATCCTCATCTGATTTAATTCTCCTCATTAACTTCGTGTGTGTGTGTGTGTGTGTGTGTGTGTGTGTGTGTGTGTGTGTGTGTGTGTGTGTGTGTGTGTGTGTCTGTCTGTCTGTCTGTCTGTGTACCTGTTTCTGTGTGTGTGCGTGTGTGTGTGCGTGCGTGTGTGTGTGTGTGTGTGTGTGTGTGTGTGTGTATGTGTGTGTGTGTGTGTGTGTGTGTGTGTGTGTGTGTGTATGTGTGTGTGTGTGTGAGTGTGTGTGTGTGTGTGTGTGTGTGTGTGTGTGTGTGTGTGTGTGTGTGTACGTGTGTACATACAGACATGCACACTAACCCACTCGACTCCAATAAGATTCTGTTATACCAGAAACTTTTCATTTGGGAGAGACGAATCACTCCCCTTTCCTAAGGACTTTTCTTCCACCGAAAGTAGTAAAACCTTTTCAGAAGTAGAGCAGCGCTCGGTCCTCCTAATTGGCAGTGTGATAGAGGAGGTTCCGGCCGTCAGATAAACTTGGGAACGTCGCTATAAATGACACAAGGAAATAAGCCGATCGGTCTTTAAAGTAACAAGAAAAGTTTTAATCGCAGGTTCTCTCGGCGCTGAAGGGTACAGGTTCCCGTGTCCCTTAAAAACTCCATCCCACCTCTTTCTTATACGCTTCCTTATTCCCTTCCCTCCCTTCCTCTGTCCATTTATTCTTGCAATATTTATGCTTTAATTTAAAACATTAACTATTCTGGAGATGTTTTACTAATTACATCCGAGTACATCATATGCGGATTTAAGAACTTGAAAGAGATTACAGAGACGGATTTTCTCTCGTTTTTCCTAAGATTATTGTGAGAACCAGCATTCTTAGTCATAAAAATAGGAATAGCTTCTCGACACAAGGGAATTCATACTTCAACATTTATCAGATGTACCCAAAGGGAGAGAAGGCGGGTAGATTAACATGAGAGAGAGTGGGAAGAGCGGACTCCTTCACTCCATAATCCTTAATATTCTGTTTCGCAATAATATTTAGAGAATGTGACAATCTTTGCGGTAGTAAAAGTAACGCTTCGTGAATAAAAAATAAGATTACAGCGTCGTTCCAAGGAGATGAATGTTCAGAAGTAAGGGACTGTTTCTAAGCTCTAATCACTGGAGTAGTTCACAGAAGTAAATCCTTAACAGCATGAAAACAGGAATAACTTGTTGGGTTCATGAGGAATGAGAACTATTACAGCGAGTGAAGAGCAAGAATTAAATTTAAGAAAGTGAGTAGATGAAAATGGGAATAAGAGAGGAGGAAATTGCAAGATAAGAAGAGAGCTCTGTTAAGTGAGATCACTCACTGCCCTTAGCAATTAAATAAAAGAACATACACGTTAAATATTATAATATATATATATATATATATATATATATATATATATATATATATATATATATATATATATATATATATATATATATATACATATATATATATATATATATATATATATATATATATATATATATATATATATATATATATATACATATATATATATATATATATATATATATATATATATATATATATATATATATATATATATATATATATATATATGTCGTGCCGAATATGTAAAACTGGTCAATTAGCAAGAACTCATTTAAAATTCAGTCCTATCTAAAATTTTCTCTTATACGTTTAAAGATATATTTTTTTCATTAATGTTGATGAAAAAAGTTATAATTTTGCACCAAAAGGTACTTGGAAAACTTACCTAACCTTATAACAAGCGCAATTTATTTTAGCCTAACCCAACTAAATATATTTTAGTTTTGTTTACAGTAATTTAATACTATACAAACACAGTGAAATATATATTTTTCGTTAGGTTCAGAACGATTTTGGCTAAATTATTGCATAAACAAATTTTCACTTGTCCTATATGGCAAGATGAGCGTTGCTATTTAAGCCAAGATCTCAAGTTCTGCCTATTCGGCACGACATATATATATATATGTCGTGCCGAATAGGCAGAACTTGCGATCTTGGCTTAAATAGCAACGCTCATCTTGCCATATAGGACAAGTGAAAATTTGTGTATGCAATAATTTCGCCAAAATCATTATGAACCTAACGAAAAAAATATATTTCACAGTGTTTGTTTAGTATTAAATTATTGTAAACAAATCTAAAATATATTTAGTTGGGTTAGGTTAAAATAAATTGTTCTTGTTGTAATAAGGTTAGGTAAGTTTTCTAAGATCCTTTTGGTGCAAAATTATAAATTTTTACATCAACATTAACGAAAAAAATATATCTATAAACCTATAAGAGAAAATTTTAGAAAGGACTTAATTTTAAATGAGTTCTTGCTAATTGACCAGTTTTACATATTCGGCACGACATATATATATATATATATATATATATATATATATATATATATATATATATATATATATATATATATATATATATATATATATATATATATATATATATATGTATATATATATATATATATATATATATATATATATATATATATATATATATATATATATATATATATATATATATATATATATATATATATATATATATATATATATATATATATATATATATATGCGTGTGAGTGCATTGTTTATAAATAATAAATCTAGTTATAGTTCGTATGCATATGTATGAAAATTATTGCTAAAATAATTTAAATATTGACGTAATTTCAATTTTTTAATAATATGTACAGCGGTAGGTATGATTCGGTGTATACATGTTCACTAAGAGTTGATATTGCCATTCTTGACTGGTGGTGTACAGGTGGCATGCAGCATTAATATCGTGTAGTCGATCGGCTTTAAACCTAATATACCAACAATCCCTCCGGGTTTCGTTCCCTAATACTCACACCCCTCCCTGACACATTCCTTTTTATCTCTCTTACTCTCCCCTCTCCATTTGCGACACGTACTTCTGCTTACACCTATCACTCTTCTTAGTCTTTCTCCGGCACGTGCCTCCCTTTATACCTCCTTCTCCTCGTACTCTATCCCGGCATACACCTCCCTGAGGAAGATGACGACTTAATTCCGGCAATTTGAAACCGCTGATTAACTTGGGAAATTAGGCGCCATGTTTATACTGAGTTGAAGGCTCCTGCAGGGACGTAGTCGCCTCTGTAGTGATGATAATAATTCTAACTTTATGCAGAAATACATTCATGTGGGAGATAAAAACAATAAAGAAGAGAAAGAGACAGAAAGAGAGAAACATACAAACATAGAGAGTTAGAGACAGAGACTTATGATGCAAATGTACATGAAATATAATCTGATGTAGCGTAATAAAAAATCGAGGCGTCTATGGTAATACTACGAAATCTGGGACAATATCATCGTATTTTTTTTTTACAGATTCTTTGATTCGTTATGAAAACCACTTCATTAATTTTCCTAACTCAGAGAGACGAACACATTATAGAAAGTCTTTACGAATAATTGAAGCTGATGAACTTAATTTATTTCTTCTGTTAATTATAATCAAATTTACTGTGCTAATCCACGTTACGGAGGAATAGATGTAATCATTAAGTCCGAAAAATGGAATACAAAATACAAGTCAAATACAAATTTAATGAAAAACATTGTAAATAATAAAATATGAATAGTAAATCGTTTAAAATTATTTAATAAATTGCATAAAAAATTAAAACCACGAATCGAAATCTAGAAGTGATAACGTTTAACAGCAATTCTCAAGACATCCAAAGCAGCAAAGTTCAGTAGCTCTCTCATATATACTTTGAGATTGTCGGAGTCTGAGTGTAAGCAGACTCTCCCACACCTCAAGGGACACATCGTTAGAGCACTTCGTTTTTTTATTTTGAAAAGCCACTCATTCTCATGAACGAACATTCCTCCATAAAAGAAGCACATTTACAACAAAAATAGTTGACAGGCCACTGGTGATGTCAGCATTGCCTTTGCCTATTTTTGTATACAGATATAGGTCTCACTACCTTTGCTATTAAGAGATCTAATTCCAACACAGTTTTTCGTATATATATAAAATGCTTCCAACTTTAGTTACAACGTGCTTAAATTGTCCAAAATAGCAGACGTAATAGTTCAACACTCGTGTTATCTGCTGCTTTCTAACAAGTTGTACCGGAGAGTGTGTTTATTCTTCTCTCCACACACTTTACATTGTCTTTCCTTTCTTGGAGCTGCAACACCAACCTGCCACATATGCAGATGACCTAAATGAATCTTGGCTACCACAGTCTCTACTCATCTATTTTCATCTTTCTTATTATAAAATAATGTTTCGTTTAGTGCAACCTTAATGTAATGAGGTACAGATTCTGACAAACGAACGTCTCTCACTGCAGCATCAATGTGGAGCTCACACGCGAATAAACACCTACATGTGTCTGAAAAGTAGATTTGTAATCAAACTAGTCACGAAGCTGTGAGGCTTCGAGGATAGACTAAAGTAACTGAATCACACATAACTGGATTGACGACGAGACGTAATACTGTGATCACGATATAGAAAATACTTCGAGGCATCAGCAGAGTTAACAAGGACATATTATTTAACATGGGAAGAATCAAAACAAAGGAAAGAGGGAAGC
>NC_091303.1:4850502-4880502 GCF_038502225.1 Cherax quadricarinatus
CCGGTCTCATCGCCTTTGAGGTGTCAAGGTCACTTAAGAGCTTCTTCACCTCCTCCTCAGTTATTCGTATGTCATCCAACACTTGTTGGTATATTCCCTCTTGATGTTCCCTTCTGTGCTGTCTTCCCACAGCCCTTCCTGTTTCTACTGTAAAAACTTCCTTAAATCTCCTGTTCAGCTCCTCACATACCTCCTGATCATTTCTTGTGAGTTCTCCACCTTCTGTCCTTAATCTGATCACCTGGTCTTTGACTGCTGTCTTCCTCCTGATGTGGCTGTTTGTATGTGTGTGTGTGTGTGTGTGTGTGTGTGTGTGTGTGTGTGTGTCAAAAGTGATATGTGTATGTTATGTGCTTCCTCACCTCCCTGTGCACTCGTACATACACCACCAGCGGCATAGGTGTGCTGAATGACGTCTTCAGGAAGAAGAGGAGGAGGATGAGGAGGAAGAAGAGGAGGAGGATGAGGAGGAAGAGGGGGAGGAGGAGGAGGGGGGGAAGAGGACAGCTTGAATAAATTTAACAGTGTCCTCCGCTTCATTATTAGTGCATTATGACTATTACAGTAATCTAAATTTCTTATCTAAGTTCTGTGTTTAAATGACATTTACACTTTCTACGATTTCCACTTTTCCTCCTTCTGCCCTTTATGTGAACTGATGTTCGCCTTATCGATGAGATCGTATTCCTTTTGTCGTTAATTTTTGTTCACCAAATTCTTTCCTTTCCTTCATCTTTCTACTTACTCTTATTCTCAACTTTTTTCCTTTTCGTGTTTTTTTTTTTGTGGGGCGGGAGGGATTTAGGATTTTCTTCTTTTCAAATTGTCTTTCTCTACTGTCATCATTTTCCTTTCCAGTCCTCATATTAGAACTCTCCTCCTCGTTACTCGCCATTACTTAAACTTCTCGTGCAATTAATTCTGCCCACAGTGTAGTCTGGTCGTTCTCTATGTTACAACAAAATAATTCTTGCTCCACACACACACACACACACACACACACACACACACACACACACACACACACACACACACACACACACACACACACACACACACACACACACACACACACATACACACACAATAGTTTGGGAAGCGATGTAGTGGAGGCAGGATCCATACATAGCTTTAAGCAGAGGTATGATGAAGCTCACGGTTCAGGGAGAGTGACCTAGTAGCGATCAGTGAAGAGGCGGGGCCAGGAGCTCGGACTCGACCCTTGCAACCTCAACTAGATGAGTACAACTAGGTGAGTACACGCACACACTACCACACACACTACCACACACACTACCACACACACTACCACACACACACACACACACACACACACACACACACACACACACACACACACACACACACAGAAGAGCTCATGCATGCAGGGCAAAGCTCCTGATCATGGGTGACTTTAACCACAAGGAGATAGATTGGGAGAACTTGGACCCACATGGGGGCCAAGATACTTGGAGGGCTAAGATGATGGAGGTGGTACTGGAGAACTTCATGTACCAACACGTAAGGGACACTACAAGAGAGAGAGGAGAGGATGAACCAGCAAGGCTGGACTTAGTATTCACCTTCAGTAGTGCAGATATCGAGGACATCACATATGAAAGACCCCTTGGGGCCAGTGACCATGTGGTTGTAAGCTTCGAATACACAGTAGAGCTACAAGTGGAGGGAGAAGCAGGAAGGCCAGGACGAATGAAGCCAAACTACAAGAAAGGGGACTACACAGGAATGAGGAACTACCTGAACGGGGTTCAGTGGGACAGAGAACTGGCAGGGAAACCAGTTAATGAGATGATGGAATATGTAGCAATAAAATGCAAGGAGGCTGAGGAGAGGTTTGTACCCAAGGGTAACAGGAGTAATGAAAAAGCCAGGATGAGCCCATGGTTTACCCAAAGGTGCAGGGAGGCAAAAACCAAGTGTGCTAGGGAATGGAAGAAATATAGAAGGCAAAGGACCCAGGAGAATAAGGAGAACAGTCGTAGAGCCAGAAATGAATATGCACAGATAAGAAGGGAGGCCCAAAGACAATATGAAAATGACATAGCAGCGAAAGCCAAATCTGACCCGAAACTGTTGTACAGCCACATCAGGAGGAAAACAACAGTCAAGGACCAGGTAATCAGGCTAAGGAAGGAAGGAGGAGAGACAACAGGAAATGACCGGGAAGTATGTGAAGAACTCAACAAGAGATTCAAAGAAGTGTTCACAGAGGAGACAGAAGGGACTCCAGAAAGACGGAGAGGTGGGGCACACCACCAAGTGCTGGACACAGTGCACACAACCGAGGAAGAAGTGAAGAGGCTTCTGAGTGAGCTAGATACCTCAAAGGCAATGGGGCCAGATAACATCTCCCCATGGGTATTGAGAGAGGGAGCAGAGGCGCTATGTGTACCCCTAACAACAATATTCAATACATCTATCGAAACAGGGAGATTGCCTGAGGCATGGAAGACAGCAAATGTAGTCCCAATCTTTAAAAAAGGAGACAGACATGAAGCATTAAACTACAGACCAGTGTCACTGACATGTATAGTATGCAAAATCATGGAGAAGATTATCAGGAGAAGAGTGGTGGAACACCTAGAAAGGAATGATCTCATCAACAGCAGCCAGCATGGTTTCAGGGACGGGAAATCCTGTGTCACAAACCTACTGGAGTTCTATGACATGGTGACAGCAGTAAGACAAGAGAGAGAGGGGTGGGTGGATTGCATTTTCTTGGACTGCAAGAAGGCGTTTGACACAGTTCCACACAAGAGATTGGTGCAAAAACTGGAGGACCAAGCAGGGATAACAGGGAAGGCACTACAATGGATCAGGGAATACTTGTCAGGAAGACAGCAGCGAGTCATGGTACGTGGCGAGGTGTCAGAGTGGGCACCTGTGACCAGCGGGGTCCCGCAGGGGTCAGTCCTAGGACCAGTGCTGTTTCTGGTATTTGTGAACGACATGACGGAAGGAATAGACTCTGAGGTGTCCCTGTTTGCAGATGACGTGAAATTGATGAGAAGAATACACTCGATCGAAGACCAGGCAGAACTACAAAGGGATCTGGACAGGCTGCAGAACTGGTCCAGCAATTGGCTCCTGGAGTTCAATCCCACCAAGTGCAAAGTCATGAAGATTGGGGAAGGGCAAAGAAGGCCGCAGACGGAGTACAGTCTAGGGGGTCAGAGACTACAAACCTCACTCAAGGAAAAAGATCTTGGGGTGAGTATAACACCAGGCACATCTCCTGAAGCGCACATCAACCAAATAACTGCTGCAGCATATGGGCGCCTAGCAAACCTCAGAACAGCATTCCGACATCTTAATAAGGAATCGTTCAGGACCCTGTACACCGTATACGTTAGGCCCATATTGGAGTATGCGGCACCAGTTTGGAACCCACACCTAGCCAAGCACGTAAAGAAACTAGAGAAAGTGCAAAGGTTTGCAACAAGACTAGTCCCAGAGCTAAGAGGTATGTCCTACGAGGAGAGGTTAAGGGAAATCAACCTGACGACACTGGAGGACAGGAGAGATAGGGGGGACATGATAACGACATACAAAATACTGAGAGGAATTGACAAGGTGGACAAAAACAGGATGTTCCAGAGATTGGACACAGTAACAAGGGGACACAGTTGGAAGCTGAAGACACAGATGAATCACAGGGATGTTAGGAAGTATTTCTTCAGCCACAGAGTAGTCAGTAAGTGGAATAGTCTGGGAAGCGATGTAGTGGAGGCAGGATCCATACATAGCTTTAAGCAGAGGTACGATAAAGCTCACGGCTCAGGGAGAGTGACCTAGTAGCGATCAGTGAAGAGGCGGGGCCAGGAGCTTGGACTCGACCCCCGCAACCTCAACTAGGTGAGTACAACTAGGTGAGTACACACACACACACATGTACTCATATACAACAGGCCTAGTGTCTAATCTACATGTGCCTAGGACAAAATGGTAACTAACACACACATGTACTCATATACAACAGGCCTATTGTCTAATCTACATGTGCCTAGGACAAAATGGTAACTAACACACACACAAAAGAGTTAAAACTCGACCCCCTTCCAACACAGATCGGTGGGTACACACACACTCATTACGTCCTGGATTTCTTTGATCTCTCCTTTGCGGAGGCAGCTTGTACAGATCCTCCAAAAGCTCTTTGTTCTCTGTTGAGGCAGTGGCTCAAGAGAGGAAACGTGTGTAATTTTATATATATATATATATATATATATATATATATATATATATATATATATATATATATATATATATATATATATATATATATATATATATATATATATATATATATATATATATATTGGCAAAGAGCATGCATAGTTCCTTTGTATAAAGGCAAAGGGGATAAAAGAGAGTGCAAAAATTATAGGGGGATAAGTCTGCTGAGTATACCTGGTAAAGTGTATGGTAGAGTTATTATTGAAAGAATTAAGAGTAAGACGGAGAATAGGATAGCAGATGATCAAGGAGGCTTTAGGAAAGGTAGGGTGTTTACAGTGAAACATATAAGTGAACAGTATTTAGATAAGGCTAAAGAGGTCTTTGTGGCATTTATGGATTTGGAAAAGGCGTATGACAGGGTGGATAGGGGAGCAATGTGGCAGATGTTGCAAGTGTATGGTGTAGGAGGTAGGTTACTGAAAGCAGTGAAGAGTTTTTACGAGGATAGTGAGGCTCAAGTTAGAGTGTGTAGGAAGGAGGGAAATTATTTCCCAGTAAAAGTAGGCCTTAGACAAGGATGTGTGATGTCACCGTGGTTGTTTAATATATTTACAGATGGGGTTGTAAGAGAAGTAAATGCGAGGGTCTTGGCAAGAGGCGTGGAGTTAAAAGATAAAGAATCACACACAAAGTGGGAGTTGTCACAGCTGCTCTTTGCTGATGACACTGTGCTCTTGGGAGATTCTGAAGAGAAGTTGCAGAGATTGGTGGATGAATTTGGTAGGGTGTGCAAAAGAAGAAAATTAAAGGTGAATACAGGAAAGAATAAGGTTATGAGGATAACAAAAAGATTAGGTGATGAAAGATTGAATATCAGATTGGAGGGAGAGAGTATGGAGGAGGTGAATGTATTCAGATATTTGGGAGTGGACGTGTCAGCGGATGGGTCTATGAAAGATGAGGAGAATCATAGAATTGATGAGGGGAAAAGAGTGAGTGGTGCACTTAGGAGTCTGTGGAGACAAAGAACTTTGTCCTTGGAGGCAAAGAGGGGAATGTATGAGAGTATAGTTTTACCAACGCTCTTATATGGGTGTGAAGCATGGGTGATGAATGTTGCAGCGAGGAGAAGGCTGGAGGCAGTGGAGATGTCATGTCTGAGGGCAATGTGTGGTGTGAATATAATGCAGAGAATTCGTAGTTTGGAAGTTAGAAGGAGGTGCGGGATTACCAAAACTGTTGTCCAGAGGGCTGAGGAAGTGTTGTTGAGGTGGTTCGGACATGTAGAGAGAATGGAGCGAAACAGAATGACTTCAAGAGTGTATCAGTCTGTAGTGGAAGGAAGGCGGGGCAGGGGTCGGCCTAGGAAAGGTTGGAGAGAGGGGGTAAAGGAGGTTTTGTGTGCGAGGGGCTTGGACTTCCAGCAGGCATGCGTGAGCGTGTTTGATAGGAGTGAATGGAGACAAATGGTTTTTAATACTTGACGTGCTGTTGGAGTGTGAGCAAAGTAACATTTATGAAGGGGTTCAGGGAAACCGGCAGGCCGGACTTGAGTCCTGGAGATGGGAAGTACAGTGCCTGCACTCTGAAGGACGGGTGTTAATGTTGCAGTTTAAAAACTGTAGTGTAAAGCACCCTTCTGTCAAGACAGTGATGGAGTGAATGATGGTGAAAGTTTTTCTTTTTCGGGCCACCCTGTCTTGTTGGGAATCGGCCAGTGTGATAATAAAATATATATATATATAAGTAGTGAACTTTTCTACAGGGGGGCTCCTTCCGGTTTAGGGCCTTCTACAGGGAGGCTCCTTCCGGTTTAGGCCTTCCACTGGGCGGTGTATCCGGTCTAGGACCAGCAGCTGGAGGGGCACCTTTTCACACCTAGGTGTTACTTCCGGTTTTGACCATGACCTCGCCCTCGAGACTACCTCACCCTTGACCCCCCCCACCAATACCCCCGCCGTCGCGCCGCGCGCCCGCCCGCCCGCGCGCCCGCGCGCCGCGCCCGCGCGCCCCGCCCGCGCGCCCGCCCGCGCGCCCGCCCGCGCGCCCGCCCGCGCCCTTCGCGAGCCCCGCCCGCGCCTTCTGCTGCGCCTTCTGCAGCGTCATCCGGATCGCCCCCGCGCCTCGAATTTTTTTCCGATTTTTTTCGAATTTTTTTTTGAATTTCATTTTCTTGTGCTCTCCATCTCCTCAGATCAAATTTTTGAGGTTCCCCCTCTCACTTTTCACCCCCATCCCAAAATTTCTCGACAATACAAGTTTTTTGGATCCCCCCTATGGGGTTTTCGAAAGTCTCCATCTCCTCGGATCCCCCTCCCACTTTCACCCCCCAACCCCAAAATTTTCTCGATAATACCATGACTCCATCTCCTCGGATCAAGTTTTTTGGATTCCCCCCTATGGGGTTTTCGAAATTCTCCAATTCCTCGGATCAAGGTTTTTTTTGGGTACCCCTCCTTTCACCCCCCATCCCCCAAAAATTTCTCAATATTACCAAGTTTTGGATACTCCCCCCTATGGGGTTCTCAATATCAAAGTCTCCACTTCCTCGGATCCCCCTCCCACTTTCACCCCCCAACCCCAAAAATTTCTCGACAATACAATTTTTTGGATCCCCCCTATGGGGTTTTCGAAATTCTCCATCTCCTCGGATCAAGTTTTTTGGATTCCTCCCTATGGGGGTTTCGAAATTCTCCATCTCCTTGGATCAAGTTTTTCTCGAAATCAAAGTCTCCATCTCCTTGGATCAAATTTTTGGGTACCCCTCTCACTTTCACTCCCACCCCAAAATTTCTCGATAATACCAAGACTCCATCTCCTTGGATCAAGGTTTTTTGGATTCCCCCCTCTGGGGGTAAAGCATTCAAATGAACTCCTCCTATGGGGCATGGTGCTCTCTCTTACTACAGGTCTAAACAAGTGTGACGTCAGTATTCCTCTCATTAATGTGTTTACTCGACGGTCAGTGACGTCACGCGATGACCCCCACACACACAGGCTGAATCATGACGACCCTTTTTAGTTCATTAAAGTTAATAAGGGGATATAGTACCTACATCATAGGGAAAACATTTTCACTCTTAACCCAGGTTAATCCAAATAATTTCACATTTTTGTTTCGTTAATACCCACAACAATCCATCAATTTCTTTACAACACAAGTCTAGACATTTTTAACTATTTCATCTCAGGTCACTCCCCCACGAAGTAACCTCCTCCCCACCCTCCCAAACCCTCACACTCCAACCAACACCTCACAATTTTCACTCATAACCCCCAATTTTTCTCGTTTTAACCCTTTTAGTTCATTAAAGTTAATAAGGGGACACAGTGCATCAGAAAGTCACCACATCGCTTACATCCACTTTCGTTAAATTCACTACTCACAATTTTACATATTACGAAGTTAAAATACGCACTTTTACTTTGAACATCTTCAAAAACACTCTCATAAATCATTTGAATACTCACAAAAATACCTTTATACATTTCCAAACAACACTGAAATACTCCAAAAACATCATTCGAACACCCCCAAATCACCTCTGAATACTCCCAGAACACCTTCATAAGTACTCTTGCACATCATTTGAACACCTTCATAAGTACTCTTGCACATCATTTGTACACCTTCAAAAAACACCTTTGAATACTCACATAAACACCCTTGAACACCTTCAAAACACCCTTCAAATCATTTGAACACACTCAAAACACCTTTGACTCAAAACACCTTTGAACACCTTTGAACATTTCCAAAACACTATTTGAGTACTCCCAAATAAGATTTTACATCTCTAATTTATCTGCACTTACACATTTCATTAAATTACAACTCATCCCCTCAGTCTCCAGACTAGGCATTTTCTCGTTTTTACCCTTTTAGTTCATTAAAGTTATTAAGGGGACACAATACATCAGAAAAAAGTCACAAAAACTAACTCAAACACTTTACTTTGAACACCCCCAAAGTACTCTCATAATCATTTGAATACTCACATAAACACCCTTGAACACCTTCAAAACACCTTTGAATATCGTTTTAAACTAATTTCATCACAACCCACTTATATCATCTTTTTTCGGTAACTCTAATTCGACTACACTACCCTCATCAATTACCAACAAATTTTACTCGTTTTAACTAATGTCATCACTGTAACCAAGATTTTCACAAAAAAAAAAAAAACTCTATGACACCTAACACACACGCACACACACACCCCACAACACCCACAATTTTTCTCGTTTTAACCCTTTTAGTTCATTAAAGTTAATAAGGGGACACAGTACATCAGAAAGTCACAACAACAACATCCACAACCCACAATTTTTTCTCGTTTTAGCCCTTTTAGTTCATTAAAGTTAATAAGGGGACACACTACATCAGAAAAAGTCCCAACAACAACCCACTTATAACATCTTTTTTCGGTATCTCTAGTTCGACAACAACACCCACATCCCACAACACCCACGAACATTTCCAAAACACTATTTGAGTACTCCCAATTACACCACTGATTACTACTAAAACACCACTGAATTCAATCAAAACACCCTTCAACACCTTCAAACACCCTTGAACACCTTCAAAACACTCTTGAACACCTTCAAAATCACCTTTGAACATTTCCAATCAACACTGAAACACTTCCAAAAAACACAATTTGAGTACTCCCAATTACACCACTGAAACTACTAAAACACCGCTGAATTCAATCAAAACACCCTTCAACACCTTCAAAACACCTTTGAACACCTTCAAAACACCTTTGACACCTTCAAAAACACCTTTGAACATTTCCAATCAACACTGAAACACTTCCAAAAAAACACAATTTGAGTACTCCCAATTACACCACTGAATACTACTAAAACACCGCTGAATTCAATCAAAACACCCTTCAACACCTTCAAAACACCTTTGAACACCTTTGAACACCTTCAAAAAAACAACATTTGAACACACTCAAAACACCTTTGAACACCTTTGAACATTTCCAAACAACACTGAAACACTTCCAAAAACACCATTTGAGTACTCCCAAATACACCACTGAATACTAAAACACCACTGAATACACTCAAAACACCACCAAAATCACCATAAACTAAGATCAACACCCACATCCCACAACACCCACAACCCACAACACCCACAATTTTTTCTCGTTTTATCTAATTTCATCAGAAAGTCACAACACCCACACCCCCCCATTTTTTTTCTCGTTTTAACCCTTTTAGTTCATTAAAGTTAATAAGGGGACACACTACATCAGAAAAAGTCCCAACAACAACCCACTTATAACATTTTTTTTTCGGTATCTCTAGTTCGACAACAACACCCACAACACCCACATCCCACAACACCCATGAACATTTCCAAAACACTATTTGAGTACTCCCAATTACACCACTGATTACTACTAAAACACCGCTGAATTCAATCAAAACACCCTTCAACACCTTCAAACACCCTTGAACACCTTCAAAACACTCTTGAACACTTTTCAAAAACACCTTTGAACATTTCCAATCAACACTGAAACACTTCCAAAAACACCATTTGAGTACTCCCAATTACACCACTGATTACTACTAAAACACCGCTGAATTCAATCAAAACACCCTTCAACACCTTCAAACACCCTTGAACACACTCAAAACACCCTTCAACACCTTCAAAACACCTTTGAACACCTTCAAAACACCTTTGAACACATTCAAAACACTCTCATAATCATTTGAACACACTCAAAACACCTTTGAATAACCTCAAAACACCTTCGAACACCTTCAAAACACCCTTGAACACCCTTGATCACCTTCAAAAAAACAACATTTGAACACACTCAAAACACCTTTGAACACCTTTGAACATTTCCAAACAACACTGAAACACTTCCAAAAACACCATTTGAGTACTCCCAAATACACCACTGAATACTAAAACACCACTGAATACACTCAAAACACCACCAAAATCACCATAAACTAAGATCAACACCCACATCCCACAACACCCACAACCCACAACACCCACAATTTTTTCTCGTTTTATCTAATTTCATCAGAAAGTCACAACACCCACACCCCCCCATTTTTTTCTCGTTTTAACCCTTTTAGTTCATTAAAGTTAATAAGGGGCCACACTACATCAGAAAAAGTCACAAAAACAACCCACTTATAACGTCTTTTCGGTATCTCTAGTTCGACAACAACACCCACATCCCACATCACCCACATCCCACATCCCCCACACACACACACAGACACACACACACACATCCCTAACCTAGCCTAACCTAACCTAACTTATCCTAACCTAACCTAACCTAACCTAACCTAACCTAACCTAACCTAACTTATCCTAACCTAGCCTAACCTAACCTAACCTTACCTAAATTATCCTAACCTAACCTAACCTAGCCTAACCTAACCTAACTTAACCTAACCTAACCTAACCGAACCTACCCTAACCTAACCTTACCTAACCTAACCTAGCCTAACCTAACCTAACCTAACTTAACCTAACCCAACCTAACCTAACCTAACCTAGCCTAACCTAACTTAACCTAACCTAACCTAACCTACCCTAACCTAACCTAACCTAACCTATCTTAACCTTACCTAACCTAACCTAGCCGAACCTATCCTAACCTAACCTAAAATATATTGGAACACTTCCAAAATACATTAGAGTACTCCAGAATTACTTTGAACGACTCCATTTTTGGATATTTCCAAATTAGTTTTGAAAACTTTATCGTAAAATCGAACATTATTTTCTTGTTGGTAAAACACACTCAATGGTAGAAATATTTACTCGATTTCCGAATAGAAGCACTGTCCTCGCTCTGAGAGACTCATTGTGGGTCACCCCAACACATGGTGTAATGCGCTTCACACCCAAGGTAGAACATAACACCTGCGTCAACTCAGGACAGACAGGCGCCATGTAATGCGGGTAACATCCAAGGTAGAAAATCATCTCTTTCCAGACCAACTGTCTATCCTAACCTAACCTAACCTAACCTAATTCCTAACCTAACCTAACCTCACCTAACCGAACCTAACCTAACTCCATCAATCACCTCTATCCTAACCTAACCTAACCTAACCTAACCCAACCTAACTCCATCAAACACCTCTATCCTAACCTAACCTAACCTATCCTAACCTAACCTAACTCCATCAAACACCTCGAATACTACCTAACTTAACCTAACCTAACCTTACCTAACCTACCGAACCTAACCTAACCTAACCTAACCTATCCTAACCTGTCCCAACCTAACCTAACCTAACCTATCCTAACCTAACCTAACCTAACCTAACCTAACTTATCCTAAGCTAACCTAACCTAACTTATCCTAACCTAACCTATCCTAACCTAACCTAAACACTGACTAACTTTGAACCAACTCTGAACACCACTGATCTTCTTCAAAAAATGCTCTGCACATCATTTGAACACCTTCAAAAAAAAACACCATCAAACACCTCCGAATACTCCCAAAAAAAACACTACTGATTACTACCAAATCACCACTGAATACTACCAATCACCGTCAAAATCACCAGAAACTAAGTTTAACATCACCATCTAACATCCTTTTTATAGAAATCCCCTCAAATCACTATAACCAAGAACTCCCTCCCCATTTGGCGCATAAAAAAAAAGCATGAACACAAACCTAATACGCAAACACTTAGTACATGATCACCATCAACTGAAAACATATCTTATACACACACATAATATAAGACAATCACCAACTACAATCACCCATGTTCACTTACCTCAAAATCACTAATATCACAGAAAACAATCATTTTTATAAACATTTCACACACACACACACACAAAAAAAAAAAAAAAAAAAATCATATTTGACAATATCTAAGCGCACTCACCTCACTACCACCAACACACGATGTCTCACCTCACAGGACCGACGAGCTCACCTCCAGTGACGTCACACTCCCATTGTGTTACTTGGTGGTTGGTAACATCACACCTAACCCCCCTTGTTTCAACCTGTTGTACCCTACATTATCTAAGAACACTATATCCAAGACGATTACCAGATTTTATGATCCCCAACACCAAGATCACAGAAAACACACATTTTTATAATTATTCACACAAAAATCACGATCACCAATTCCATATCATGTTTACCGTCATCTATCAACACTAATCACCAAGATCACCAAAAAATCTAAGATCATGCATCTCAAAACTACTATGATCACTGAAAACACTTATTTTTTAAACATTCGCACAAAAATAAGACATACACAAAAATACCACAACACTTCCACCAACATCTATAACATAACATGAGCACTATAACATATCACTATCACAAAAAAAATAATACACAAACACCCACATATTATACATTTCAATTGGAAATTTAAGACATGAGACATACACACCAAATCTAAGACATTCACCTCCAACTAAGACATACACATCACCCCTAAAACTTCCTTCCTTATTCATTCCGTATATCTCCTAGAGCTGTTTTAACCCCGACGGATCCACCACGACGTAGGAGCCAGAGGAACCATCACCACTCCAACACCACCTACTACACTCTGGCTCCTACGTCGTGGTGGATCCGTCGGGGTTAAAACAGCTCTAGGAGATATACGGAATGAATAAGGAAGGAAGTTTTAGGGGTGATGTGTATGTCTTAGTTGGAGGTGAATGTCTTAGATTTGGTGTGTATGTCTCATGTCTTAAATTTCCAATTGAAATGTATAATATGTGGGTGTTTGTGTATTATTTTTTTTGTGATAGTGATATGTTATAGTGCTCATGTTATGTTATAGATGTTGGTGGAAGTGTTGTGGTATTTTTGTGTATGTCTTATTTTTGTGCGAATGTTTAAAAAATAAGTGTTTTCAGTGATCATAGTAGTTTTGAGATGCATGATCTTAGATTTTTTGGTGATCTTGGTGATTAGTGTTGATAGATGACGGTAAACATGATATGGAATTGGTGATCGTGATTTTTGTGTGAATAATTATAAAAATGTGTGTTTTCTGTGATCTTGGTGTTGGGGATCATAAAATCTGGTAATCGTCTTGGATATAGTGTTCTTAGATAATGTAGGGTACAACAGGTTGAAACAAGGGGGGTTAGGTGTGATGTTACCAACCACCAAGTAACACAATGGGAGTGTGACGTCACTGGAGGTGAGCTCGTCGGTCCTGTGAGGTGAGACATCGTGTGTTGGTGGTAGTGAGGTGAGTGCGCTTAGATATTGTCAAATATGATTTTTTTTTTGTGTGTGTGTGTGTGTGAAATGTTTATAAAAATGATTGTTTTCTGTGATATTAGTGATTTTGAGGTAAGTGAACATGGGTGATTGTAGTTGGTGATTGTCTTATATTATGTGTGTGTATAAGATATGTTTTCAGTTGATGGTGATCATGTACTAAGTGTTTGCGTATTAGGTTTGTGTTCATGCTTTTTTTTTATGCGCCAAATGGGGAGGGAGTTCTTGGTTATAGTGATTTGAGGGGATTTCTATAAAAAGGATGTTAGATGGTGATGTTAAACTTAGTTTCTGGTGATTTTGACGGTGATTGGTAGTATTCAGTGGTGATTTGGTAGTAATCAGTAGTGTTTTTTTTGGGAGTATTCGGAGGTGTTTGATGGTGTTTTTTTTTTGAAGGTGTTCAAATGATGTGCAGAGCATTTTTTGAAGAAGATCAGTGGTGTTCAGAGTTGGTTCAAAGTTAGTCAGTGTTTAGGTTAGGTTAGGATAGGTTAGGTTAGGATAAGTTAGGTTAGGTTAGCTTAGGATAAGTTAGGTTAGGTTAGGTTAGGTTAGGTTAGGATAGGTTAGGTTAGGTTAGGTTGGGACAGGTTAGGATAGGTTAGGTTAGGTTAGGTTAGGTTCGGTAGGTTAGGTAAGGTTAGGTTAGGTTAAGTTAGGTAGTATTCGAGGTGTTTGATGGAGTTAGGTTAGGTTAGGATAGGTTAGGTTAGGTTAGGATAGAGGTGTTTGATGGAGTTAGGTTGGGTTAGGTTAGGTTAGGTTAGGTTAGGATAGAGGTGATTGATGGAGTTAGGTTAGGTTCGGTTAGGTGAGGTTAGGTTAGGTTAGGAATTAGGTTAGGTTAGGTTAGGTTAGGATAGACAGTTGGTCTGGAAAGAGATGATTTTCTACCTTGGATGTTACCCGCATTACATGGCGCCTGTCTGTCCTGAGTTGACGCAGGTGTTATGTTCTACCTTGGGTGTGAAGCGCATTACACCATGTGTTGGGGTGACCCACAATGAGTCTCTCAGAGCGAGGACAGTGCTTCTATTCGGAAATCGAGTAAATATTTCTACCATTGAGTGTGTTTTACCAACAAGAAAATAATGTTCGATTTTACGATAAAGTTTTCAAAACTAATTTGGAAATATCCAAAAATGGAGTCGTTCAAAGTAATTCTGGAGTACTCTAATGTATTTTGGAAGTGTTCCAATATATTTTAGGTTAGGTTAGGATAGGTTCGGCTAGGTTAGGTTAGGTAAGGTTAAGATAGGTTAGGTTAGGTTAGGTTAGGGTAGGTTAGGTTAGGTTAGGTTAAGTTAGGTTAGGCTAGGTTAGGTTAGGTTAGGTTGGGTTAGGTTAAGTTAGGTTAGGTTAGGTTAGGCTAGGTTAGGTTAGGTAAGGTTAGGTTAGGGTAGGTTCGGTTAGGTTAGGTTAGGTTAAGTTAGGTTAGGTTAGGCTAGGTTAGGTTAGGTTAGGATAATTTAGGTAAGGTTAGGTTAGGTTAGGCTAGGTTAGGATAAGTTAGGTTAGGTTAGGTTAGGTTAGGTTAGGTTAGGTTAGGTTAGGATAAGTTAGGTTAGGTTAGGCTAGGTTAGGGATGTGTGTGTGTGTGTCTGTGTGTGTGTGTGGGGGATGTGGGATGTGGGTGATGTGGGATGTGGGTGTTGTTGTCGAACTAGAGATACCGAAAAGACGTTATAAGTGGGTTGTTTTTGTGACTTTTTCTGATGTAGTGTGGCCCCTTATTAACTTTAATGAACTAAAAGGGTTAAAACGAGAAAAAAATGGGGGGTGTGGGTGTTGTGACTTTCTGATGAAATTAGATAAAACGAGAAAAAATTGTGGGTGTTGTGGGTTGTGGGTGTTGTGGGATGTGGGTGTTGATCTTAGTTTATGGTGATTTTGGTGGTGTTTTGAGTGTATTCAGTGGTGTTTTAGTATTCAGTGGTGTATTTGGGAGTACTCAAATGGTGTTTTTGGAAGTGTTTCAGTGTTGTTTGGAAATGTTCAAAGGTGTTCAAAGGTGTTTTGAGTGTGTTCAAATGTTGTTTTTTTGAAGGTGATCAAGGGTGTTCAAGGGTGTTTTGAAGGTGTTCGAAGGTGTTTTGAGGTTATTCAAAGGTGTTTTGAGTGTGTTCAAATGATTATGAGAGTGTTTTGAATGTGTTCAAAGGTGTTTTGAAGGTGTTCAAAGGTGTTTTGAAGGTGTTGAAGGGTGTTTTGAGTGTGTTCAAGGGTGTTTGAAGGTGTTGAAGGGTGTTTTGATTGAATTCAGCGGTGTTTTAGTAGTAATCAGTGGTGTAATTGGGAGTACTCAAATGGTGTTTTTGGAAGTGTTTCAGTGTTGATTGGAAATGTTCAAAGGTGTTTTTGAAAAGTGTTCAAGAGTGTTTTGAAGGTGTTCAAGGGTGTTTGAAGGTGTTGAAGGGTGTTTTGATTGAATTCAGCGGTGTTTTAGTAGTAATCAGTGGTGTAATTGGGAGTACTCAAATAGTGTTTTGGAAATGTTCATGGGTGTTGTGGGATGTGGGTGTTGTGGGTGTTGTTGTCGAACTAGAGATACCGAAAAAAAAATGTTATAAGTGGGTTGTTGTTGGGACTTTTTCTGATGTAGTGTGTCCCCTTATTAACTTTAATGAACTAAAAGGGTTAAAACGAGAAAAAAATGGGGGGGTGTGGGTGTTGTGACTTTCTGATGAAATTAGATAAAACGAGAAAAAATTGTGGGTGTTGTGGGTTGTGGGTGTTGTGGGATGTGGGTGTTGATCTTAGTTTATGGTGATTTTGGTGGTGTTTTGAGTGTATTCAGTGGTGTTTTAGTATTCAGTGGTGTATTTGGGAGTACTCAAATGGTGTTTTTGGAAGTGTTTCAGTGTTGTTTGGAAATGTTCAAAGGTGTTCAAAGGTGTTTTGAGTGTGTTCAAATGTTGTTTTTTTGAAGGTGTTCAAAGGTGTTCAAAGGTGTTTTGAAGGTGTTGAAGGGTGTTTTGATTGAATTCAGCGGTGTTTTAGTAGTATTCAGTGGTGTAATTGGGAGTACTCAAATTGTGTTTTTTTTTTGGAAGTGTTTCAGTGTTGATTGGAAATGTTCAAAGGTGTTTTTGAAGGTGTCAAAGGTGTTTTGAAGGTGTTCAAAGGTGTTTTGAAGGTGTTGAAGGGTGTTTTGATTGAATTCAGCGGTGTTTTAGTAGTATTCAGTGGTGTAATTGGGAGTACTCAAATTGTGTTTTTTGGAAGTGTTTCAGTGTTGATTGGAAATGTTCAAAGGTGATTTTGAAGGTGTTCAAGAGTGTTTTGAAGGTGTTCAAGGGTGTTTGAAGGTGTTGAAGGGTGTTTTGATTGAATTCAGTGGTGTTTTAGTAGTAATCAGTGGTGTAATTGGGAGTACTCAAATAGTGTTTTGGAAATGTTCGTGGGTGTTGTGGGATGTGGGTGTTGTTGTCGAACTAGAGATACCGAAAAAAGATGTTATAAGTGGGTTGTTGTTGGGACTTTTTCTGATGTAGTGTGTCCCCTTATTAACTTTAATGAACTAAAAGGGTTAAAACGAGAAAAAATTGTGGGTTGTGGATGTTGTTGTTGTGACTTTCTGATGTACTGTGTCCCCTTATTAACTTTAATGAACTAAAAGGGTTAAAACGAGAAAAATTGTGGGTGTTGTGGGGTGTGTGTGTGCGTGTGTGTTAGGTGTCATAGAGTTTTTTTTTTTTTTGTGAAAATCTTGGTTACAGTGATGACATTAGTTAAAACGAGTAAAATTTGTTGGTAATTGATGAGGGTAGTGTAGTCGAATTAGAGTTACCGAAAAAAGATGATATAAGTGGGTTGTGATGAAATTAGTTTAAAACGATATTCAAAGGTGTTTTGAAGGTGTTCAAGGGTGTTTATGTGAGTATTCAAATGATTATGAGAGTACTTTGGGGGTGTTCAAAGTAAAGTGTTTGAGTTAGTTTTTGTGACTTTTTTCTGATGTATTGTGTCCCCTTAATAACTTTAATGAACTAAAAGGGTAAAAACGAGAAAATGCCTAGTCTGGAGACTGAGGGGATGAGTTGTAATTTAATGAAATGTGTAAGTGCAGATAAATTAGAGATGTCAAATCTTATTTGGGAGTACTCAAATAGTGTTTTGGAAATGTTCAAAGGTGTTTTGAGTGTGTTCAAATGTTGTTTTTGAAGGTGTTCAAGGGTGTTTTGAAGGTGTTCAAGGGTGTTTTGAAGGTGTTCAAAGGTGTTTTGAGTGTGTTCAAAGGTGTTTTGAAGGTGTTCAAGGGTGTTTATGTGAGTATTCAAAGGTGTTTTTTGAAGGTGTACAAATGATTAAGAGAGTACTTATGAAGGTGTTCAAATGATGTGCAAGAGTACTTATGAAGGTGTTCTGGGAGTATTCAGAGGTGATTTGGGGGTGTTCGAATGATGTTTTTGGAGTATTTCAGTGTTGTTTGGAAATGTATAAAGGTATTTTTTGTGAGTATTCAAATGATTTATGAGAGTGTTTTGAAGATGTTCAAAGTAAAAGTGCGTATTTAACTTCGTAATATGTAAAATTGTGAGTAGTGAATTTAACGAAAGTGGATGTAAGCGATGTGGTGACTTTCTGATGCATGTGTCCCCTTATTAACTTTAATGAACTAAAAGGGTTAAAACGAGAAAAATTGGGGGTTATGAGTGAAAATTGTGAGGTGTTGGTTGGAGTGTGAGGGTTTGGGGGAGTGGGGAGGAGGTTACTTCGTGGGGGGAGTGACCTGAGATGAAATAGTTCTAGACTTGTGTTGTAAAGAAATTGTGGATTGTATTAACGAAAAAAAAATGTGATTCTGAAGATGAAAATGTTTTCCCTATGTGTAGGTACTATATCCCCTTATTAACTTTAATGAACTAAAAGGGTCATCATGATTCAGCCTGTGTGTGTGGGGGTCATCGCGTGACGTCACTGACCGTCGAGTAAACACATTAATGAGAGGAATACTGACGTCACTGACCGCCGAGTAAACACCCTTCATTAGACCTGTAGTAAGCATGCCCCATAGGAGGAGTTCATTTGAATGCTTACCCCCAGAGGGGGGAATCCAAAAACCTTGATCCAAGGAGATGGAGTCTTGGTATTATCGAGAAATTTTGGGGTGGGAGTGAAAGTGAGAGGGGTAATCCAAAAATTTGATCCAAGGAGATGGAGAATTTCGAAAACCCCATAGGGGGGAATCCAAAAAACTTGATCCGAGGAGATGGAGTCATGGTATTGTCGAGAAATTTTTGGGGTTGGGGGGTGAAAGTGGGAGGGTGATCCGAGGAAGTGGAGACTTTGATATTGAGAACCCCATAGGGGGGAGTATCCAAAACTTGTATTATCGAGAAAATTTGGGGATGGGGGGTGAAAGGAGGGGTACCCAAAAAACTTGATCCGAGGAATTGGAGAATTTCGAAAACCCCATAGGGGGGAATCCAAAAAACTTGATCCGAGGAGATATTATCGAGAAAAATTTTGGGGGGGGGGGTGAAAGTGGGAGGGGGAATCCAAAAACTTGATCCAAGGAGATGGAGAAATTCGAAACCCCATAGGGGGGATCAAAAAACTTGTATTATCGAGAAATTTTTGGGGTTGGGGGTGAAAGTGGGAGGGGGAACCTTAAAAACTTGATCTGAGGAGATGGAGAGCACAAGAAAATGAAATTCAAAAAAAATTCGAAAAAAATCGGAAAAAAATTCGAGGCGCGGGGGCGATCCGGACGACGCTGCAGAAGGCGCAGCAGAAGGCGCGGGCGGGGCTCGCGAAGGGCGCGGGCGGGCGCGCGGGCGGGGTCGCGGGCGGGCGCGCGGGCGGGCGCGCGGGCGGCGCGCGCGGGCGGCGGGCGCGCGGCGGGGGGTCGCGAAGGGGGGGGGGGGGTCGTGGGGGTGGGGGTATTGGTTGGGGGGGGGGGGTCAAGGGTGAGGTAGTCTCGAGGGCGAGGTCATGGTCAAAACCGGAAGTAACACCTAGGTGTGAAAAGGTGACCCTCCAGCTGCTGGTCCTAGACCGGATACACCGCTCAGTGGAAGGCCTAAACCGGAAGGAGCCTCCCTGTAGAAGGCCCTAAACCGGAAGGAGCCCCCCTGTAGAAACCGGAAGTTCACTACTTATATATATATATATATATATATATATATATATATATATATATATATATATATATATATATATATATATATATATATATATATATATATATATATATATATATATATATATATATATATATATATATATATATATATATATATATATATATATATATATATATATATATATATATATATGTTGACCCTTATGTTCATTTTTTATCCACCGTAGCAATTTTGACTATTATTATTATTATTATTATTATTATTATTATTATTATTATTATTATTATTATGAAGATTATGAATGAAGAAAGAAAATCCTCTAACATATTATTCGAAGAGTAATTTTAGACGCTAATGTGAAGGTCATGAGTAAAATTTAAGGTCACAGGTCACACAGAGCGTGCAGTGCTCCTCATCCTTCTCGCCTCTCTCCCTCGGAGACACATGGCTTAATGGCTCCTAATTATCCTGAAAGCATAAAGTAGCAAGAATTACAAACGACTGGTTATATATAATTCACCTAAATGCCTTTCGAACCCTTGTATTATACTGTAACCTTTTTTTTTAAAGGAAGCTATCGTTCACACTTTTCTTTTTAACTAGTTTAGGATATGAATGCTTGTATGAGGTAAATGGCACTTAAATGCACAGTGGATGCCATTATTAACTTCAACGTTTCATCCACATAGTGGGCGAAACGTTGTAGTTAATTGGGGTGTTCAATGTTTTTAAGCATTATTTAATCCATTTTTTTTTATTTTTTTTTTAGTTTAACTTAAATTACACTAATATTTTCTTCCTAGTTTTTGTCTTGCTGTTTATATATATATATATATATATATATATATATATATATATATATATATATATATATATATATATATATATATATATATATATATATATATATATATATATATATATATATATATATATATATATATATATATATATATATATATATATATTATAGTTTAGAGTGTTTAATTTGGAGTTGGCGTACCTCAGTTCCCCTTTCTTACGTCTAATGACAGCCTCGTTTATTATTTTTTCTAACTAGCATTTTCTTGTCATTCCCTCACCTCCCCTGGTCCTTCCCCTTTCCTCACCACCCCATGGTCATTCCCCCTTTCTTCACCTTCCTTTTCTTTTTCCCTTCTCTCTCTGATCTTACTTTGCTGGCTCCAACATCTTGCTAATGTGCCACTCTTCACTCTGGCGCTCTGCAGACAGATGGAACATCATAAGTCTTCATTATAACTACGTATCGCTCAGTGTGAACATGAGACAGCCTTCCTCGAGAGAAACGTCATCATAACAAATTCTTAAGTTGTTACTTTTTTCCTCGTCATCTGCTTGTCATAGTTGTTTCTTCAACCTGGTATATTAGGTTTAAAGCCTGTCTACTACGAATAGGGTTGTTAAAGCTGCAAGGCGACTTCACTTACTGTATGTGTACATACACTGTTGCTCTCGGTGTTTATATACTAAGATAAACACCCATAGCAGTGTATATAAACCGCTTGATAAAGCCACCGTTTGGTGAAACGTCTGCAAAATAAAGTTACCCAGATAATTCTTCAGGCTTAGTTTAGCTTGAAAGTTTTATAAATACCTGCCAGAGCCACATTTTCGGTGATAGTCACCCCACAGCCATCCTAGGCAGGTATCACTGCGTGCAAAGTGCACTATCCTATTCGTCAACATTTTGCTCTCCAAACTAACATTACGAGTGACTCTCGCCTGGGTACAACCTTCAAGGTAGCTAGTGAGAGGATGCAGAATCAAGGACTTGGAGCCAACATCCTTTTCTTTAAATCAAACTTAAGTGCCTCCCATTTCCTCAGGTGCTGGATGTACAGTTCTCAGCAGCACCAGTCGAGGAGATGGTGCCAGGCTCTGGCACAGTAGATAATGAATCCAGATGGACTGGTTGCTCAATTATGATGACAAAGAGAAATTTGCATTCGTTGCGAGATGAGTTGAGGAATCTGTATCAACATGGAGAATCTTAAGACAAAGTGTTGTATTTGAAGGGAAGTGAGATGAATTGTAAGTATGGGGAAAACACATGAAGAAGACAAGGGGAGTTAAGTGCAATGCAAGGAGAAGAGAGAGAAAGGATGTAATGAGCGAAAAGCTTAGGCGTAATGAGAAGGGAGAGAATCACACAGTGGAACAGGAAGGTATTGAGCTGCTTAGGGTGGGTCGACGAGGTAGAGAGCTAGAATGTAGTGAGGAGGTAAGAGCTAGGATGTGACGAGGAGATAGACAACTAGGATCCGACGAGGAGGTAGAGAGTGAGGATCTGACGAGAAGATAGATAGCTAGGATCTGACGAGGAGGTAGAGAGCTAGGATGTGTGGAAGAGGTAGAGAGCTAGGATGTGATGAGGTAGAGAGCTAGGATGTGTGAAAAAAGTAGAGTGCTAGGATGTGACGAGGAGGTAGAAAGCTAGGATGTGTGGAAAAGGTAGAAAGTTAGGATATAACGAGAGGAGAAAGAACTTAAATGTAACTAAAAAAAAAAGAGATAGGGCGTAACGAAACAGGAGATAAAAGTACACCATAGCATTCGGAAAAGCCCCCAAAAATCGAAAACCGGAAAAGAACGAGAAAACATTGAAGTTTTCAATCTTTTTTCTTGTGTCAAGGAATGTACGGGATCCGAACCTGAGCCCTCGTATGTGTTAACCCTACATTGTAACACAATATTCTGTAGAATTCAATAAGATTTGCAGCCTCATCCCAAATTTGCAGGTACCTCAACTCTTGCGTTCATTCTTGAATAAATAATTTGTCACGATTTTCTCTGAAGCGTTGTTGTGTATCTTTAAAAATAATAATAATAATTGCTGAAATATTTTTATTTTCGTGAAGCAGTGGTAAATTTTAACGAGTCATTAAGCCTTTAGGAAACGGGAGGTAATCATGCTTGACCTAGAGGAAGGGTAGTTCCAATGCCTTGGATTAAGACCCTTCAGCTAGACTCCGAGCACTAGTAGAGGAAGAAAGCATACGAAGCTGCACAAAGAAATGGGAAATAGGGAAGCATCCATTAGTTCTTCCCTTAATTAGCGCATGACAAATGGCGGCCATATTACAAGCGTCTTTTTCTTCTTCTAATTCGCTTAGTTTTTTTTACTCCAGTTTCATGTATTGTATTGTAGTAACTTAGCTGCGAGACTCAGTAATTACCTTCATAACTCCAGGAATTTTTATTCTGAGGGCAAGACTAATCCAATTTCAGCATTTAATTGGGACTTCCTAGCTCCCTAAAATTGCCCTGGTTTGGACGATTACAAATGGTTATAATTATCATATCTCAGGAGTGTGCGAGGCATATTTGCTAGATTATTATTAGTTTTTCCTCTCTCCTCGTGCCTGAGCATAATTCTCGACGTTAGCTAATGTGTGAGGTTTGTACTGACTCAGTCTGTGCTGTAGAGGCAGGCAGGGAGGGCCAGGAGATACCAGGGTCTGTGTTACCCTCTCCATCTGTCTGTTTCTCTTGTCTGTCTGTTTTTCAGTCTGTCAGTCCGTCCCTCTCTTTGTCTGTCTCTTGTGTTTTTTTTTACTGAATGCTCACACCAGGGTTAAGTTAAGAGTCCTGCATTTATTTTACAAGCAAAGAGTTAGTTTCCTACTTCAGCTCATTTCAAAGGCAAGATCTAGCAGCCTTTTTTTTTATTAGCATACTTTAACATTAGCAAACATACATATGGGAAAGAGGATGATGCTAGAGCCAGTTGTGGCCAGAGCTTTTTTCATTTAGTTATTTGACGTTGTAAAACCATGTACCTCAAGTGAATCATTCGAGGAATGAATAATTGTTAATAAGGTAATGTTCTTGAGAATTGTACAGAGTAAAACTGCTGATGAATGCCCGTCGTGGGATGTACTAGTTTTCCTTTGGCTCTTCTTACGTGAAGGTTTGGAGGGGAATTTTGATTACATTGGCCTTGTGCCTAAGAGTAATGCAAATGACATCTTTCTAGTTTTAAAGCTTCTTCCGAAACGACAGGCTCAACCAAGCCTTGTAAAGGCGAAAGATGAGTCGCTTTAAGTAATCTTCTTCCTAGTCCAAAAGTCAGATTTAAGTCGGGGAGAAAGAAGGCGAGCACCCCAGGAAAGTGGTGCATAATGACGCTGAGACTGAATTTATGCCTCGCATAGTTTTGTAACCTCTTCTAAAGTGCAAATGCAAAAGGGGTATTTGCTATGTAAGTTCCTTTGCTGTCTTGCTTTCAGTATTCACCCAGGATTCTTCGGGGTCATTGCAAAGTCAAATTTTACACAAAGATACAGTTGGACTTCTCATTGCTGTGCTTAATTATAATTATTATAATCATAACTAAACACTAAACCGACAAGGGTCGTACAGCACTAGAGTGCTTAAAGTTCACTGAAAGTTGTGACCTACCTATAATCTAGGACGAACCGAAACGTCATCAAAAGTTTTCTCTCCTATGTTTGGCTCTATGTGAATTAAAGATTATTATGACTCACAAAGTTCACAACACTGACGTATAACAATTTCATTATTCAAGGTCTAATGAATTAACAGACCAGTGGATTTTATAAATAAAAAGTCTTAAAGTTCCTCTTTCTTCTTCTTCTTCTTCTTCTTCTTCTTCTTCTTCTTCTTCTTCTTCTTCTTCTTCTTCTTCTTCTTCTTCTTCTTCTTCTTCTTCTTCTTCTTCTTCTTCTTTTTCTTCTTCTTCTTCTTTTTTTTTCTTCTTCTTCTTCTTCTTCTTTTTCTTCTTCTTTTTCTTCTTCTTCTTCTTCTTCTTCTTCTTCTTCTTCTTCTTCTTCTTCTTCTTCTTCTTCTTCTTCTTCTTCTTCTTCTTCTTCTTCTTCTTCTTCTTCTTCTTTTTCTTCTTCTTCTTCTTCTTCTTCTTTTTCTTCTTCTTTTTCTTCTTCTTCTTCTTCTTCTTCTTCTTCTTCTTCTTCTTCTTCTTTTTCTTCTTCTTCTTCTTCTTCTTCTTCTTCTTCTTCTTCTTCTTCTTCTTCTTCTTCTTCTTCTTATTCTTATTCTTCTTCTTCTATCTCTTCATATTATTATTATCATCATTATCATTATTTTCATCATTATTTTAATTATTATTATTATTCCTGTTATTATTATATTTTCCAATAAAGCACTACACCACTGGGGGTAATACAGCGCCATATAGCTCCAGTTAAACCGTTTTGAAAAAAAAAAGTCCTTGTCATTATTATCTTGGTAATATCTCCCCGAGCAATAGCTTTATTGAGACTTCGAGTGCATTTGATGCAGTCGTAAGGAGCGTTAAGGATGATGCAATTAGCAATGTACAACTTGTCTTTGGCTATTAACTAAATACCCGAGATTACTAGAACGACCAGAAGGTGTACTGGGACTAATGCTGGAAGATTAGTTCATTTAATGGTTAAACATTGAATAAAGTATAATCGGTCAAACTCACACACACACACACACACACACACACACACACACACACACACACACACACACACACACACACATACACACACACACACAGGAAGACAGCAGCGAGTCATGGTACGTGGCGAGGTGTCAGAGTGGGCGCCTGTGACCAGCGGGGCCCCACAGGGGTCAGTCAGAGGACCAGTGCTGTTTCTGGTATTTGTGAACGACATGACGGAAGGAATAGACTCCGAAGTGTCCCTGTTTGTAGATGACGTGAAGTTGATGAGAAGAATTCATTCGATTGAAGACCAGGCAGAACTACAAATGGATCTGGACAGACTGCAGACCTAGTCCAGCAATTGGCTCCTGGAGTTCAACCCCACCAAGTGCAAAGTCATGAAGATTGGGGAAGGACAAAGAAGACCGCAGACGGAGTACAGTATTGGGGGCCAGAGACTACAAACCTCACTCAAGGAAAAAGATCTTGGGGTGAGTATAACACCAGGCACATCAACCAAATAACTGCTGCAGCATATGGGCGCCTAGTAAAACTCAGAACAGCATTCCGACATCTTAATAAGGAATCGTTCAGGACCCTGTACACCGTGTACGTTAGGCCCATATTGGAGTATGCGGCACCAGTTTGGAACCCACACCTAGCCAAGCACGTAAAGAAACTAGAGAAAGTGCAAAGGTTTGCAAAAAGACTAGTCCCAGAGCTAAGGGGTATGTCCTACGAGGAGAGGTTAAGGGAAATCGACCTGACGACACTGGAGGACAGGAAAGATAGGGGGGACATGATAACGACATACAAAATACTAAGAGGAATTGACAAGGTTGACAAAGACAGGATGTTCCAGAGATGAGACACAGTAACAAGGGGACACAGTTGGAAGTTGAAGACACAGATGAATCACAGGGATGTTAGGAAGTACTTCTTCAGCCACAGAGTAGTCAAGAAGAGGAATAGTTTGGGAAGCGATGTAGTGGAGACAGGATCCATACATAGCTTTAAGCAGAGGTATGATAAAGCTCACGGTTCAGGGAGAGTGACCTAGTAGCGACCAGTGAAGAGACGGGGCCAGGAGCTAGGACTCGACCCCTGCAACCTCAACTAGGTGAGTCAACTAGGTGAGTACACACACACACACACACATATATATATATATATATATATATATATATATATATATATATATATATATATATATATATATATATATATATATATATATATATATATATGTCGTGCCGAATGGGCAGAATTTGCCATCTTGGCTTAAATAGCAACGTTCAGCTTGCCATATAAGACAAGTGAAAATTTGTGTATGCAATAATTTCGCCAAAATCATTCTGAACCTAACGAAAAAAATATATTTCACTGGGTTTGTTTAGTATTAAATTATTGTAAACAAATCTAAAATATATTTAGTTTCGTTAGGCTAAAATAAATTATTCTTGTTATAATAAGGTTAGGTAAGTTTTCTAAGTTCCTTTTGGTGCAAAATTATAAATTTTTACATCAACATTAATGAAAAAAATATATCTTTAAACGTATAAGAGAAAGTTTTAGAAAGGACTTAATTTTAAATGAGTTCTTGCTAATTGACCAGTTTTACATACTCGGCAAGACATATATATATATATATATATATATATATATATATATATATATATATATATATATATATATATATATATATATATATATATATATATATATATATGTATATACATGTATATATATATATATATATATATATATATATATATATATATATATATATATATATATATATATATATATATATATATATATATATATGTATATATATATATATATATATATATATATATATATATATATATATATATATATGTATATATATATATATATATATATATATATAAAATATATATATATATATATATATATATATATATATATATATATATATATATATATATATATATATATATATGTCGTGCCGAATATGTAAAACTGGTCAATTAGCAACAACTCATTTAAAATTAAGTCCTTTCTGAAATTTTTTCTTATACGTTCAAAGATATATTTTTTTCATTAATGTTAATGTAAAAATTTTTAATTTTCCGTTAAAAGAATCTTAGAAAACTTACCTAACCTTATTATAACAAGAACAATTTATTTTAGCCTAACCCAACTAAATATATTTTAGATTTGTTTACAATAATTTAATACTAAACGAACACAGTGAAATATATTTTTTTCGTTAGGTTCAGAATGATTTTGGCGAAATTATTGCATACACAAATTTTCACTTGTCCTATATGGCAAGATGAGCGTTGCTATTTAAGCCAAAATCGCAAGTTCTGCCTATTCGGCACGACATATATATATATATATATATATATATATATATATATATATATATATATATATATATCATGTGGAAGTGTGTTGGCACCCGAGAATAAAAGTGCACCGGCTTTGTGCCTTTCCCAAGGGTTCTTCCACCGTCTATCCTCTGTTCCCTCTCTGCCCTCTAGCAGCTCTAGTGGTGTGGGCATTCCGCCACCAGCCCTTCTATCCCACCACAATACTCGCTAATCTTTTCCAGGGGATAGATAAAGAAGATTTTTCTCTCCTAGTTCTTCCACTAGCTCTTTCGATTATATATATATATATATATATATATATATATATATATATATATATATATATATATATATATATATATATATATATTTTTGTTTTGTTTTTCTAAGACTATTTTATCTTTTCCTTTTCTTTTTTTATCGGAAAAGTGAGTGGAAAGATTGAAGACGTGGAGCTCAACATTGCACTATAAATTGGAAAATGTTGATACTGGCAACCTCCATTCATGCATGCATATTTACATTCGTTCCGTGCTCACTCTTGATAACTTATAAACAAGAGGAAGTATTCAGCGGAACAGCATCTATGTATCTTGCTGTGCTATAATTGTTCAACCCTCACATTCGTGCTTTGTGCGCCATCAGAGCGAACAACAACTGCTAACAGGAAAGGCGAGTAGCGAACCCTCCTCCTGCCCTCTGAACAACAACTTAGGGAAAGGTCAGGGCCGCGACTAATCATACCAGATGACCTCTTTGCAGCTGCAGGTTTGAGTACACGTCAGCCTTGGTAATGGTGCATCAGCTTAATTCATCTATCCGGAAAATCATCTCTTGGACAGATTTTAATATTCTGACAGGCGGTCAGGCCGAAGTATCAGCAGAAACGCATGGCTGGATGCTAAAGTCATTGCTTCAGTAACAGATATGTTAACCGTACAGGAAATTTGAAGTTATTCTATAGATATATAGTCGTCAGTAGGCCTTCATTATTAATAAATATTAACGGGGAAGCTCTAAAACCCTAAGGGGTTAAACAGTGGATGAAGAATGGGGTGACATCACGTCTGACCTATGTTAGGAGAAGGCAGTTCCAATTCCTGGGATCAGCAGCGCTTCACAAGCATTAAAGCAACTCCCTAGAAAAGCGCTGACCCCTTAGAATATTGCAGATGACTTGCCTGAGGATCTGTTGCTAAGTCAGCATTTATAGCAAAGCTGCATTTAGACAAGTTAAGAAGAATTGTGCTAGTCATGTTTTAAAGTTAACAGAACTTGTTAGTATTTGGCGAGGTGTTTGGACGTACATCACGGCATGGGGACATGTAAATGTTGAGTCTGGAGTCATCACCTAAGGGGTCAGTCAATAAGGTCTTGGAAGGAAAACAGAACAACGTAGCTGTCCGTCTTCACAAGATAATTTATAAATTGCTGATGAGGCAACCCAGACTTGCCCATGAGTGATGCGCATGCTAATTTTAAGTGTTTTCTGGTGCTATTCAGCCACTGCCTTGCAAAATGTATTGTTTCCTTACATTAATTTTTTTTCCAGGGGTAAGTGTGTTTGTAACACATATGTAACCTACCCTAATCTTCCCTAACCTAACCTTACGTAACCTAGCTTAATTTAAACAAAAGAAAACAGAATTTACAAGATTACATGGATCTTTCAGAAAATGAGGCTAGGAATCGCGCAGGAAAATTATCAGGTGAAACTAGAATACGTTAGTGGCTTGATTAGATTAGACTTTGCCGCCGAAGCCTGAAGTTTATTGTGCACCCCTATGTCCATCCTGTGGACATTAGGGCAGGAACATATGGATACACAAAAGGCCGAGGAACTAAGACCCTAAAAGCGTTAACATGGGTACATATGGATGTATATCTACAGTTGACTTGTGTCACAAGCAAATTAAGGATATTTGCTTAATTTATCTGGTATCTTATTTTCATTAATAAGATACCTTGACATATCACATAGGTTATTATACTGTATAACTCTATACTCATTAATAAGTGGACAATTAAACAGTGTTTAAGAGTGACCATAATGCTGATCACATATTTGACATGTAGTTTGACCAAGTATACCATTATCTAAGAGTCTGTCGACCAGCCAGAGGTACCTATAACCAACAATGCTGATTGACACAATTCACGCAGTTCATTAGCCTCACCAAAAACACATGTCATGTAGCTCACAATGTCATACTCAAGAACGAGAGTCATGTAAGATAATGTTAAGCGTGCTCAAAGGATGACTATAACACTTACCACCTAAAACCTACTATAATCATCGCTCTTCTTCCATCGCTTTCTGATGACTATACATCAGTAGCCACACAATATAGTAATCATTACTCCTTTCAGCTAGTGTCTTGTTTATGAGTGCGTTTATGGCCACAATAAAGGTAATTAAGTCCACAACTCATCCGTACAATCAAGCAATGATTATGGCACTGTCTAAAATTGTGATTAAAGAAAATTCTCAGTATATATAGTCTTCACTTCTCGGTATATTTATCGTTGGAAACGGAATTAAAACTATTAATGTAATGTACAAAAATCTAGTTTTTAAAAACTGTTGCGTTGTTTTCCGTGGTTTGACACTAAATGAAAATCGCCAGAATTCTTAGCTGGCC